>NW_012106141.1:6124156-6127846 GCF_000951045.1 Mandrillus leucophaeus | reverse complement strand
TATATATGTATTTTAATCCCTGATTTTATATATATATAAGATCAGGGATTTAAAAGGTTATTTTATAATAATAATGTTCATCAAGAAAATATAACAATCCTAAATATCTATGTATCCAAAAACAGAAATTCAATAGCCTGTGGCAAACCAAATCCTGTCAATGACCACCTGAGTGAACTTGGAATCATTCTGCCCCCAGTCAAACCTTCATGAGAACATAGCCCTAGCTGACAGCTTGACTGCAACTTTATGAGAAACCTTGAGCCATAGGGACCCAGCTGATCCAAGGCTGGATTCCTGACCCACAGATAGTATAAGATAATAAAGTTTGGTATTTTAAGGCACTAAATTTTGGGGGTAATTCAGGTTTATTAACCCAATGTTAATATTTGAACATCAATAAATATAATTCAAAATATTAACAGAAAAAAAGAGAAAATCCATGTGATCAATTAAATATGTGCCAAAAAATACTTGACAAAATTCAGCACCCTCCCATTATAAAAAATCTTGGCAAACTTGGAATAGAAGGGAATTTCATCCACATGATAAAGGGCATCTACCAAAAACCCAACTCTTAACGTATTTAATGATGAAAATCTGAATATATTTCCCACAACACTATAAACACAGCAAGGATGCCCTATCTCACTGCTGCTATTCAACACTGTAATGTAAATAAAAATTGCTATTAAAAATACTATTTATGGCCAGGTGCAGTGGCTCATGCCTGTAATCCCAGCACTTTGGGAGGCCGAGGTAGGCAGATCACCTGAGTTAGGAGTTCAAGACCAGCCTGGCCAACATGGCAAAATCCTGTCTCTACTAAAAATACAAAAATTAGTTGGGTGTGGTGGCAAGCGCCTGTAATCCCAGCTACTGGGGAGGCTGAGGCAGGAGAATTGCTTGAACCCAGGAGGCAGAGGTTGCAGTGAGCCGAGATCGCACCATTACACTCCAGCCTGGGCAACAAGAGTGAAACTCTGTTTAAAAAAAAAAAAACTATAAGAAAATCAAGTAAACCTGAAACATTTTAAGGGACAGATTTGGGAAAATATTTGCAAGAGCTGTACAGTGCAAACTACAACTACATTGCTGAGTGAAATTAAAGAAGGTCCAAATAAATTTAAATACATACTATGGTCATGTACTGAAAGCTTCTATTTCAAGATGGCAGCTCTTTCCAAATTGATTCAGAGATTCAATGCAATCCTAACCAAAATCTGAGCTGGCTTCTTTAGGAATTGATAGGTTGATTTTAAAATGTATATGGAAATGCAAAGCACCTAGAACAGTCCAAATAATTTTGGAAAAAGAACAAAGTGGGAGAACTTGCACTACTTGATTTTACAATTTACCATTAAACTACAGAAATCAAGGCAGTGTGGTACTGGCATAAGAATAGATATATAAATCAATGGAAAATAGAGAATCCAGAAATAGACCCACAGATATAGGGTCAATTGATTTTCAACAAAGATGGCAAGATACTTTAATGAGGACAAAACAGTATTTTTGACATATGATGCTGGGGCAGCTGGATGTCCACATGAAAAACATCTGAACCATGACCTATATCCCACACCACATACAAAAGTTAACTTACAAAGGGTCATAGACCTAAATGTGAAAGTTACAACTATAAAACTTCTAGACGATCACATGTGTTGTTTAGGGATTCTAAGAAAAGCTTCTAGAGTAAAATATAGGAACAAATCTTTATGATCATGGAGTAGGAAAGATTTGTTAGGACACAAAAAGTATGAACCTCAGAAGAAAAAAAATGATAAACTAGAATTAATTATAATTTAAAATGTCTGCTCCTTGAAAGACATCGTTATAAAAATAAAATGTCAAGGCATAAACTATGAGATAATATTTGCAAAACTATTTCAGATAAAGAACTTTTACCCAGAATATATAAAGAATTCTTAAAACTCCATAACATTGATTATAACAATATAGTCCAATAAAATACATCCATTATAGCTCCACAATAAAACATAAAAACCCAACTTAAAATGTACAAACAATTAAGAGACACTTTATTTTTATTAATAAAAAGATACACAGATGGAACGTGACATGTTAAAAGATGCTAAACATCATTAGTCATTAGGGAAATGCAAATTAAAACCACAATGGGATACCAACATACACATGAAATTAAAAAGGCTGGTAATCTAGATGTGAAAGTGCAGTGGGAAAAAATAAAACAATAATAAAAAGTAAAAGACTGATAATCCTGAAGGCTGAAAACGATGTAGAAGAACTGGACATCTCATACACTGCTGGTGAGATTGTACATGATATAACAACTTTGAGAGAAATTTAAGTTTCTTCTGTTTTTTGAGACAAGAGTTTTGCTCTGTCATCCGAGTTGGAGTGCAGTGTCATGATGATAACTCACTGCAGACTCGAACTCCTAGTCTCCGGTAATCCTTTCACCTCAGCCTCCTGAGTAGCTGAGACTACAGGTGCAAGCTACTATGCCTGGCTTAACAGTTTCTTTAAAAGTTAAACATACACTTCCCATACCACGCAGCAATCTAACTCCTAGAAAGAGAAATGAATGCATATGTCCGCACAAAGACTTATAAACAGAAGACCATAGTAACTTTATTCATAATAGCCAAAAACTGGAAACATCTCAAATACCCATCAAAATGTGAATGAATAAAGAAACTGTATATCTATACAGTGAAATACTACTAAGCAATAAAAGAAATAAGCTAGGCTGGGCGCAGTGGCTCACACCTGTAATCCCAGCACTTTGGGAGGCCGAGGCGGGCGGATCATGAGGTCAGGAGGTCGAGACCATCCTGGCTAACACGGTGAAACCCCTTCTCTACTAAAAACACAAAAAATTAGCCAGCCGTAGTGGCGGGCACCTGTAGCCCCAGCCACTCGGGAGGCTGAAGCAAGAGAATGGCTCGAACCTGGGAGGCAGAGGTTGCAGTGAGCCGAGATTGTACCACTGCACTCTAGCCTGGGCGACAGAGCAAGACTCCGTCTCGAAAACAAAAACAAAAACAAAAACAAAAAACACATATACACACAAAAACAAAAACAAACAAAAGAGGAATAAACTACTGATACGCACAACATAGATAAATCTCGAAAACTTTATGCTAATAAAAGAAATCAGATGCAAAAGAGTATGTATTTATGATTCTATTTATCTGAAACTTTAGAAAACAAAAACCTAATCTATAGTAACAGAAAGCATGCCAGCAGTTTCCTGAGGTCAGAGTTGGGGAGAATTGACCAGGACGGGGTATAAGAAAACTTTCTGAGGTAGGAGAAATGTTCTACATCTTGATTCTGGTGATGGTTACATGAGTATACACATTTGTCAAAGCTCATATAACTGTACAATTAAAATAGGTACATTTTATTGTATATAAACTAAATCTCAAGTTGATTTTTTAAAGTTAATTTCTCTTGAAATTAATAAAGAATTTTTAAAAGGGACGGAATGACAAATAAATATAGCAAAATCCTAGAATGTAGGTGGTATGCTTTGTAAAATTCCTTCAATTTATTTGTACAGGCTGGGTGTGGTGGCTCATGCCTGCAATCCCAACACTTTGAGAGGCCAGGGTGGGAGGATTGCTTGAGTGTAGAAGTTCAAAACCACCCAGGGAAATGTAAGGAGACCCCATCTCAAAAAAAAAAAAAAAAAAAAAA
>NW_012106141.1:6121528-6123994 GCF_000951045.1 Mandrillus leucophaeus | reverse complement strand
AAAAAAAAAAAAAAAAAAAAACCTGTATATGTTTAATATTTAAGATGTCAGCAAAATTAAAATGTATAAAATATACATTTAAAAATCTAAACAGTCAATAGAAAGAAGGAAAGTGAAGAAATATTAGGCTAGTTTTAACCAATAGAACAAGGTCCCTTGAGGAGGTGGGAGTCTTTTCTCTTTCAATTGCCTTTTCCCCACTACTACCAGAATTTTTTTTTTTTTTTTTTTTTTTTCCTCACTCTGTTGCCCAGGCTGGAGTGCAGTGGCATGATCTCTGCTCACTGCAACCTTCGCCTCCCAGGTTCAAGCACTCCTACTCCTCAGTCCCCCTAGTAGCTGGGATTACAGGCATAGACAACCATGCTTGGCAAATTTTTTATTTTTAGTAGAGATGGGGTTTCGCCATGTTGGCCAGGCTGGTCTCGAACTCCTGACCTCACATGATCCACCTACCTTGGCCTCCTAAAGTGCTGAGATTAAAAGTGTGAGCCACTGCACCCGGCCCAGAATTATCTTTCTAAAACTCAGATCCAAATAGATTACTTCCATGGCTAAAAACCTTCAGAACAAAGTACAAACTCTTGAGCAAAGATACTCCAGGATTTTCCCATGTGGCTCCAACTTACACTTCAAATTTCATCATATTCTAAATCTTCCATGTACTGTGTCCCTGTTACCTATTATTTAACTATTTTCGTTCATTTATGTTTTCTGAACACCTTGGTTCATGCTACATCCCCTCCCTTCTCCATTTATAAAATCTACTTCAAAGCCCAACTCACATTTCACTTCTTGCATAATATCTTCACCAATTTCCAAAAGCAAACAACACTTTGTCCATATCTCTATTCTAGTACTTATCTCAATACTTCATAGTTGTTATTTCCATGTCAGGCTTCCAGGCCAAATATAAGCTCCTGAAGACAACAGTTGTATATATTTTTTTAAGACAGGGACTCGCCCGGTTGCCCAGCTGGAGAACAGTGGTGCAATCAGAGCTCACTGCAGCCTCAACCTCCTGGGCTCAAGTGATCCTCTTACCTCAGCCTCCTGAGTAAGAAGGAATACAGGAATGCACCACCATACCTGGCTAATTAAAAAAACAAACAAAAAAAAAAAACTTTCGTAGAGACAGAGTCTCACTATGTTGCCCAGGCTGGTCTCAAATTCCTGGGCTCAAGCAATTCTCTTGTCTTGGCCTTTCAAAGTGCTGGGATTATAGGCATGAGCCACCATTCCCACCCTATCATTTATTTTTGCATCACCAAATCTTGCTAGGTGTCTGAATGTGATAAGGAAATTTTTATTGAAGTAATAAATGAGTAAATGAATGACTAAAGAAATTATAAGGTAAGACAATGAGTTTTGTTGAAATTATATTTTAAATAAGAAATTATATTTAAGCATTTACTTTTAGAATGGAAAGATCCTAATGTTACAAAAAATTCAAAATGCATTAATAAAAACAGAATTACCACTTACCTCTGTATATTCATCAAAAGTATGATCTTCCGTCTGAAAAGTCTCTATATTCTCAACTGCGGTCCCATCAAGGAGCCAGTTATATTTTTCAACTGAAAATTAATAATCTAATTAAAATCTCAGTAATACCCTTTTTAGAAGATAAAACACTTTTTATATGATCATGGAATGGGGAACCTACTCAATTAAATATTATTATTAATAGAGTATTAACATATACGATTTACTATAGTTTAAGAAAATGGGTAGAATAAAAGCAAACCAAGTTAAACACACACATTTTAAAACAAAGGTAATAGAGTATTTGAGACTTTTAAGAATGACTTAGGGGTACAGATACACCAATTAATAGAAGATGTTGGTTAATAGAATGTCAAAGAACAACCATACATCCTGACCTCACACACACATGAGGAGACTACAGACCAATAAAATTGAGCTACATCCTCTTTGAAACTATTCTCAGAAATTACCTTGCTTTTACCCTTGAATTATTCCAACATTTCTTCTCTCTGCCTTTGACTTTACCACCCCGCTCCAGTTCACACACACCCTTTGGACTGGACAACAAAATGTATTGGGTTTGATTCTTGACTCTGCCAAAAGCTACGCCTATGCTCACTTCTGGCTCTCCCTGTTCTTTCATGGCAGCCCCAGACAGACAGACACCTGACCAAATTCTAGCACAAATAAAATGATGACAAATGGTATAATATTATATATATCATACACACCATATGTCTCATAATGTTTTCTTGCACCTTCTAAGTTCCGATGTATTGCTGCCTTCAGTGTATCAACAGCCCAGTGTAACACGTGTTCAGGAAGTTCTGTGTCAAGATTTACTGGTGTTGAAGTTCCTGATAGCCAAGAGGGGATTGTTTGGACATTCTAACGCAAATAAAAATAATAACAATGTATAAAATAAATATCTAACTGTATAATTAATCTATATGTAGATTTTTTTTTTTTTTTTTTTTT
>NW_012106141.1:6107117-6121478 GCF_000951045.1 Mandrillus leucophaeus | reverse complement strand
TTTTTTTGAGACAGAGTCTTGCTCTGTCACCCAGGCTGGAGTGTAGTGGTACGATCTCAGCTCACTGCAACCTCCACCTCCTGGGTTCAAGTGCTTCTCCTGCCTCAGCCTTCTGAGTAGCTGGGATTACAGGCGCACGCCACCACACCCAGCTAATTTTTGTATTTTTAGACAGGGTTTCACCATGTTGGTCAGGCTGGTCTCGACCTCCTGATCTTGTGATCCGCCCGCCTCGGCCTCCCAAAGTGCTGGGATTACAGGCATGAGTCACGGTGCCTGGCCTATTTTTTGTATTTTAGTAGAGATGGTGTTTCACCATGTTGGTAAGGCTGGTCTCGAACTCCTGAGCTCAGGCAATCCGCCCGCCTCGTCCTCCCAAAGTGTTAGGATTACAGGCGTGAGCCACTGCGCCGGGCCTATATGTAGATCTTATACTATATTTTTAAACATTCTTTTCAGATTTCAATGGCCGAAGAAAAAATAACTTGATACAAAATAATGATTTAAAATTGTATAGTTTGTAGTCTAACGTAAAACAAGTTGGGCCAGGTGCAGCAGCACATGCCTATTGTCCCAGCTACTTGGGAAACGGAGGCAAGAAGATCACTTGAGCCCAGGAGTTCGAGGCAGCAGTGTGCTATGATCATGTCTGTGAATAGCCACTGCACTTCAGCCTAGGTCAATAGTGAGACCCTGTCTCAAACAAAACAAAACAAAGAAAACCTTAAGTTGCGTTAGTTTTCTATCATTCAACAAATATTTATTGACTAATTATTTATTGCCAAATAAATATTTAACAAATATTTATTTATTTATCTTTTTTTTTTTTTTGAGACGGAGTCTTGCTCTGTCGCCAGGCTGGAGTGCAGTGGCGTGATCTTGGCTCACTGCAGCCTCCAACTCCCTGGTTCAAGCGATTCTCCTGCCTCAGCCTCCCGAGCAACTGGGATTACAGGCACGTGCCACCACGCCCAGCTAATTTTGGTATTTTTAGTAGAGATGGGGTTTCACCGTGTTGGCCAGGATGGTCTCAATCTCCTGACCTCGTGTTCTGCTTGCCTCGGCCTCCTAAAGTGCTGGGATTACAGGCGTGAGCCACCGCGCCCGGCTGACAAATATTTATTGACTAATATTTATTGACAAAGTAATTATACCAGAAAGCTCTAGAAAGGACAAATATTAATTAGATCTTGTTCTTAAGAAGCTCACAACTCAGTAGAGATGAGACATGCAAAAAAAAAAAAATCAATTCATAGCTACAAGAAAAGTTCTAAGAAGGAAGATATCATCTCCAGCCAAGAGACTTTTTCAAAGAGAAAGCAATTTCTAATTTAAAATAATTGAGGGAGGAAAATAACACAAAGAGTCATAACATTTTATGTACATATACACTTCATAGAGATTCAACTCAAATAATTTAAAGTTCTTTAAAAGAGCCACATAAAGAAACCCGATGGGTAAAGATGTAATACCTGCAGAGCTTCAGCTATTCGTTCTACCAAACTCAAAATATTATCTTCCAAATCTTGAAAGGTAGGATAAAATTCCATTTTGTCATCATCAAATGTCAATTCTATCTTAAATATTGGCAGCCTTTCTTGATCTTTTGGGTCAAAGAGTTTTACAAATCCTTCTACAGTTCTCCTTAAGAGATCCTTTAGCTGCATGATATAAATCATTATTACTTTAGAGAGTACAAATTCAACTTTTAACTAACATCAGTAAACTGATTATAATTGTCTATATCTGATTATAATCGTCTATAATTAAAACATCCTATCAATCCATTTAGTCTTGAAAATTATCTTCATTCAGCATACTATATATACATGCGTATACACACACACACACACACACATATATATATATATATATTTTTTTTTAAGACAGTGTCTCGCTCTGTTGCCCAGACTGCAGTGCAGTGGTGCCATCATAGCTCACTGTAACCTTGAACTCCTGGGCTCAGGCAATCCTCCTGCCTCAGCCTCCTGAGTAGCTGGGACTACGATGCATGCCACCACACCCAGCTAATCAGCAAGATATGTTCTTATTAATTTTTAATATTTGTGGGTACACAGTAGGTGTCTATAAAGGTTACATGAGATATTCTGATACAGGAATGTAATGTGTAATAGTCACATCAGGGTAAATGGGATTTCTATCACTTCAAGTATTTATCCTTTGTGTTACAAACAATCTAATTATACTCTTTTAGTTATTTTGAAAGGGATGATTAAACTATGTTTTGCTGTAGTTACCCAGTTGTGCTAGTAAATACTAGGTCTTATTCATTCATTCTTTTTGTTTGTTTGTTTGTTTTTTGTTTTTGAGACAGGGTTGCCCAGGTTAGAGTGCAGTGGCAAGACCTCGACTTACTGCAACCTCTGCCTGCTGGGCTCAGGCCATCCTCCCACCTCAGTCTCCTGAGTAGCTGGAACTACATGCACATGCTACCACACCTGGCTAATTTTTGTATTTTTTGTAGAGGCAGGGTTTTGCCACGTTGCTCATGGCTGGTCTCAAACTCCTGAGCTCAAGTGACCCATCAGCTTCGGCCTCCCACAGTGCTGGGATTGCAGGCGTGAGCCACCACACTCAGCTTATTCATTCTTTCTAACTTTTTGGTACCCATTAAATATCCCCCCTTACCACCCTCCGCACTCACTTCTCCCACTACCTTTCCCAGCCTCTGGTAACCATCCTTCTACTCTTTATCTCCATGAGTTCAACTGTTTTAATTTTTAGCTCCCACAAATAAGTGAGAACATACATTAACAAATGTAACCTAAAACAATAAATAGAACATTATATGCAAAACCTAATTTTGTTTTTGGTTTTGGTTTTTTTGGTTTTGTTTTTGTTTTGAGACAGAGTCTCACTCTGTCGGCCAGGCTGGAGTGCAATGGCACGATCTCGGCTCACTATAACCTCCGTCTCCCGGGCTCAAGTAATTCTCCTGCCTCAGCCTCCTGAGTAGCTGGGATTATAGGTGCCTGCCACCATGCCTGACTAAATTTTGTAGTTTTAATAGAGACAGGGTTTCACCATGTTGGCCAGGCTGGTCTCGAACCCCTTTCCTCAGGTAATCCACCCACCTCGGCCTCCCAAAGTGCTGGGATTATAGGTGTGAGCCACTGTGTCCAGCCTGTTTTTGTTTTTTAAGACTGGGTCTTGCTCTGTTGCCCAGGCTGGAGTGCAGTGGCACAATCATAGTTCACAGTAGGCTCGAGTTCCTGGGATGCGGGACTCAAGTAATCCTCCCACCTCAGCCTCCTGAGTAGCTGGGACAATAGGCATGAGCCACCATGCCTGGCTAATTTTTTATTTTTTTTCTAGAGACAGTGTCTCACTTTGTTTCCCAGGCTGGTCTTGAACTCCGGGGCTCAAGTGATCGTCCCACCTTAGCCTCCCAAAGTGCTGAGGTTATAGGCGTGAGCCACCACACCCAGCCAAACCTTAATTTTTTAATAGAATATCAACAATCTTAAAATGGCGACTCAGAATTTTTCACATTCTTTAGTAATTCTGTCCCTGGTACAGAAAATGTTCCAAAACATCAAACAACATGGTAAAGACTGAAGGGAGGGGAGGCCTGACAAGCAGAGGTAAGGGTGTAATGTGGGGACATGCACATGGAGTGAGGTACAGTGGAATGCCAGAGCTAGCTCCTGTTCTCTCAAGAGTCAATTGTTAAATATCCAAGAATTTTGTGAGCCAGTTGTTAAACTCTTAGAAGCTCGAAATTTACCATGGTGGGAATATTTACACCACAGAAGTCAACAAGCACTACAAATCAGGGTAATTTTCTTATTTATTTATTTATTTATTATGTTGAGACAGAGTCTTACTCTGTTGCCCAGGCTAGAATGCAGTGGCACAATCTGGGCTCACCACAACCTTCGCCTCTCAGTCTCAAACTATCCTCGTGCCTCAGACTCCTGAGCGGCTGAGATTACAAGCATATGCCACCACGCGTGGCTAATTTTTGTATTTTTAGTAGAAAGGAGGTTTTGCCATGTTGACCAGGCTGGTCTTGAACTCCTGAGCTCAAGTCATCCACCTGCCTGGACCTCCCAAAGTGCTGGTATTATAGGTGTGAGCCACCGTGCCCAGCCTAAGGGTGATTTTCTTTTCTGGAGAGCCATATTTCTAGCACACTACTGAGTGAAAGTAAAGTCACTGGAACTTAGAAATGTGCACAAGGAGCTTCTAAAGTACGAATAACGCTTTCTTATAGAGGACCAACTGTTGGGAATTTACCCCAGCAGACAAACATGGTTCTAAATGATCTTCAAGACATTCCTCATCTCTTTTATTAAATAATCACAGTCCTCTTAAGAGGGTAAAGGTAGAAAGGAAACCATGTATATTAGTTACAGCATTACATACTAGATATTAAATATGTATATTATCCTTTTAAATATTCAAGACAAAATTCATGGAACTGTTGGAGGTCTTTAGCAAAAGGGCAAGTTTTTCTTTTTTTTTTTTTTTTTTTTGAGACGGAGTCTCGCTCTGCTGCCCAGGCTGGAGTGCAGTGGCCGGATCTCAGCTCACTGCAAGCTCCGCCTCCCAGGTTCATGCCATTCTCCTGCCTCAGCCTCCTGAGTAGCTGGGACTACAGGCGCCCACCACCTCGCCCGGCTAGTTTTTTGTATTTTTTTTTAGTAGAGACGGGGTTTCACCGTGTCAGCCAGGATGGTCTCGATCTCCTGACCTCGTGATCCGCCCGTCTCGGCCTCCCAAAGTGCTGGGATTACAGGCTTGAGCCACCGCGCCCGGCCCAAGTTTTTCTTCAAAACTATTTTTCTAGAATTGTATATCTACAATAGTAAAAATTTGGGAAGGCCATAAATATAATTTCATAAAATTAAAAATTCCCTATTTGTCATTTAAAGATTATCTATAACTTTAAAAATTTTTTCCACTATATACCTCTTATACAATGATCAATAACATTTTAAACCAAGATTTTACTGAGAAAAAATGAGAATCAACCAACTCGAAATTTAATAAATTCAAAAATATGTTACTAGAATAATTCTTTTGTTAACATACTCCAAATAAAGCTATAATTAACTTATATATCCTTTAGGCATGAGCCAAGTAATTACTCATAATACTAACATATACTTCTAGATTTCCTTTCATTTTAGATAGTTTCAGAAACTCAGTATTTTTCTGCTAAAATTATTTAAATAAAATTGCAGTAGAAATATTTTAATTTATTTCAAAATAATTACTTAGCACTATGTTTACATAGAATTCTATTTAAAATACTGAACTAATTTTAATAACATTATCATTTGATATACATAAAGTATATTTACCTGATTTGACATAAGTGTGGAAACACAGCTATAAAATGCATCCAATTTTTCAGGTTTAACACCTTCTAGTGCCTCCTTCTTAGTAAAGAGATTTATAACCTTTGGATACCATGTATTCATTATCTTCTCTTCTGCTTTTCTAGTTTGTATTGATAGATCAGTTTTCAGTGATTCACAGTCAATTGGACCTTTAGCTCTATTTATAAGAAAAAGAAATATGATTTGAAGCAAATGATACATATTGGTCTTAAAACACAATTGTTAGGCCGGGCACGGTGGTTCACACCTGCAATCCCAGCACTTTGGGAGGCTGAGGCAAGCAGATCACGAGGTCAGGAGTTCGAGACCAACCTGGCCAATGTGGTAAAACCCCATCTCTACTAAAAATACAAAAATTAGCTGGGCGTGGTGGTGTGTGCCTGTAATCCCAGTTACTCGGGAGGCTGAGGCAGGAGAATTGCTTGAACCAGGGAGGCAAAGGTTGCAGTGAGCCGAGATCACACCATTGCACTCCAGCCTGGGTGACAGAGCAAGACTCCATCACGGAAAACACACACACACACACACAATTGTTGAAACAAACAAGATACATTTTTTAAAACTCTAAAATCTAGAGAAAAGTGTTGAAGATTTAGGGATCTGTTTTAAAAATTATACAGTCAAAAATATAGACTCAAGCAAGGAGACATTTAAATTTTAAATTTAATTAATAAATACAGGATTTTACCTAATTCCTGTAAAGTCCAACAAAACTGTATTAGCAAATGTTGTATAACCAAGGTCCAGTAACATTTTCATAGTTGGATGAACAATGTGCAAATTAGAGAATATTTGATTTCTTGCCTGCACATAGCTAGAACGCCAAGGATTAGAATGATCTAGGCCTCTGGAAAAGCAAAACACCATATCGAACATGATTATAATACACCCTAAACTTTAGGAAATAATGCTTATAACATGAAATTAGTATTGAAGTGAGAAAAGTGGGGCTTGAGAAGAGGGAACTGTGGTCAGCAATGGGAACCTTAAGATATATGCATTTAATAAAAATACATCAAGAACTCAAAACTGCATTATCTTCAGAGGGAACAGAAGTAATTTGTGAGTAAGGCAGACTGATGGGCCAGATCTGAGAGCTCTGCTAACTTCCACTGTGCTTTGGCTCAGGTATCCCAGGCGAAAATGAAAGAACACAGTCTTTAGGACTAAAGGAAAGGGCTGGAGAAATCTGTCTGGCATACACCAAAGCTTACTCAAGGCTAAGTTAAGCTATGCATTCATAAAGATCTCTCCAGTTATGTATGCAGAACTAAACAAGCATAGTAGAGAGGGTACCTCTGGGGGAAAAACAAGAGTACCTTTTTTTTTGGATGTGTTCAAAATACCTTTGAGTATCACAACTGTAGACTTGAATATAAGATCAGTTTATTTTTAATCTATATCAAAAATTGGATGAAGTACTGTTTGTAAACTTATTTACTCACACAGGAGATTCAGGTAAAGGACCTTCTTCGTCTTCAAGCCATTTAACTGGTGGTTTCACAAGAACGCTCTGCACTAAAATACATGGATATATTAATGCTTCTTGAAAATCTCTGCACAATCTATTAATATCGAAGTTTCTAACTTTTGATTTTGGATGGTATAGTTTACTATGCATTAAAAGGAATGTAAGAAAAAACTCCTTTATTTGAAACAAAATCAAGTTATTGGTACTATTTTGGCCTTACTTTAGAGGAGAGTTCAGATAAATAAAAGCTTTAATAAGATCTCAGTTTTTCGCATTCCATCTACTCAAAAGTCACTAGCATGGCCACTTAAAAAAAGTGCATTTCATGGTGGCTACCAGGGACTGGAATGTTAGTCACAGGCTACAAAATTTCAGTTAGATAGGAGGGAACAAGTTCAAGAGATTATATAACATGGAGGCCGAGCACGGTGGCTCATGCCTGTAATCCCAGCACCTTGGGAGGCAAAGGAGGGCAGATCACCTGAGGTCAGGAGTTCGAGACCAGTCTGACCAACATGGTGAAACCCCATATCTACTAAAAATACAAAAATTAGCTGGGCATGGTGGCAGGCACCTGTAGTCCCAGCTACTCGGGAGGCTGAGGCAGGAGAATCACTTGAACCTGGGAGGTGGAGGTTGCATTGAGCTGAGATTATACCACTGCACTCTAGCCTGGGCAACAGAGTGAGGCTCCGTCACAAAAAAAAAAAAAAGAAAGAAAAGAAAAGAAAGAAAGCAATTATACAACAAAGTGACTAGTTAGTAACAATTTATTGTATCCTTGAAAATTGTCAAAAGTAGATTCTGTGTTCCCACCACACACAAAAAATGATAAATATGGGGAAAAAATGCATCAGTTAATTAGCTCAATTTAGTTATTCCACAATGTTTCATATTTCAAAATGTATTGTACATGATAACTATATGCAATTTTTATTTGTCAATTTTTAAAAAGGAAAAAAGTTTATTCTAAAAAATAGCAGATTATACCCCCAATAAATCTCCCAAAACACATTAGTATTTTCTAGCAAACCTATAAATAGTATAGCTAAACTCATAAAGATAAAGTAAAAAGTCAAAGAGATGTTAGCTAATTAAAAAAAAAATACAAAAAGTACCCTTATTGTAAGGATTTTGACTTAAGTATAGGCTCAAAATAAAAATTTTAAATAAAAATCATATCTAAGAAATACAAATAGTTTTGGGCCGGCCTGAGTGGTCCAGTCTGTAATCCCAGCACTTTGGGAGGCTGAGATGGGCGGATGGCTTCAGCCCAGGAGTTCGAGACCAGCTTGGTCAACATGGTGAAACCACATCCCTACCAAAAAATAAAAAAATCAGCTGGGCATAGTGGTGCGTGCCTGAAGTTCCTGGTACTCAGGAGGCTGAGGTAGGGGAATCGCTTCAACTCAGCAGGCGGAGGCTGCAGTGAGCTGAAATAGCACCACTGCACTCCAGCCTGGGCTACAGAGATCATGTCTCGAAGAAAAAAAGACAAAGAAAAGAAAAAAATAGATATAGTTTAAATATATAGTGTTCATTATTCATTTTGCTTATTTCTATTTTTGGTTCAGTGGGGTTGGGGGGAGGCAAAGGTGAAAGAAGCGTGGTGTGTGTTAGATGCTACTTACCCAAATATCTCTTCATGCTGTTTTCAAAGTCACTTGACACCTCATTTATGAGACTTTCAAGGAGTTCTTCTCTTTCTTTCCCTTCCTTTAAAGACTCAGGTATCAGCCTTAACATGTGATCCAGCCATTCCTGCTGAATAGGTACTATAGGACTACTTTCTACACATTGCTTCATATAAATGTAGTTGAACTGAGAACATAAGAAAAAAATTAAATGTTCTGCATGGTTGTATCATTTCAGTGTAACTCCTGAACTCTCTCTTCCTAAGACAACATTTTTTCAGATTAAAAATATTCTGAAAAATAACATTTTCAGAATAAAAACTGTTTAATCCAAAAGTACATCCTACAAAGAAACCATTTTATCTTTTTCTTTATTTATGATGAATTCTTGCCAAATTAATATTCTTAGCAGAGTCTTCATTTTCTCAAGGCAAAACAAAGATTCTTTAACTTATTATTCCTTATTATCTAACTTATTATTATAATATATCCACCGATTCAACAAATATTCAGACATTGTTCTAAACGCTGAGTACATAGTAGCTGAACAAAACAAAGCCCACGCTCTCTTGAGATTATATTCTAGTACAATAGCAGTATAATATAATTTCACAAATTTTCCCATAAGAATGAATAGTCTGACTAAAAATAGACATGAATGAATGAAAAGACACTTGATCTTAGTAAAGACATTTTAGCGTCATGAAAATTTCAGTTTTCCCAAAATTAATTTAACACAATACCAATAAAAATATCTACATACATTTTTATGGAATTAAATAAGTTGATCCTAAAGTTCATGTGGAAAAATAAACATGCAAGAACAGCCAAGAAAACGCTGAGAAAGAAAATCTGCAATGGAGGGCTAGCCCTAGGAGACATTAGAACATACCAGAAAGTGTGGTGTAGCACAGGTGTATGAATAGACAGACCAGTGGAAAACAACAGAAAGTCCAAAAATATACCAGTATATCAGAAAATTTAGCACATGATAAACATGGCATCTCAAAACACTGGGAAAAATATGAAGGTTTTAATAACTATTTGGAACAACTGGTTAGCCATTTGGAAAAAGATAAAATAATTCATACCTTCCATCATACATAAGACTAAACTCCAGAATTTAACTTAAACAATGAAACTATACAAGGATCATGAAGAAAAACGTAGATGAAGTCTTTTATAATTTGAGTATAGGAAAAACCTTCCTAGCTATGATTCAAATACTAGACACAAAAAAGGAAACAAGTGATAGATTAATTTTTACTACATAAAAACATAAAGGTTTGCATAACAAAAACAATTTAAAATGTCAAAAGACAATTGACAATTTGGCAGAAAATATTTGCAACATACATCTCAGACAAAGCGTAAACAATGCTTTAAAATTTAGGGGATGGGAGAACCTTAAGGACATTATGCTAAGTGAAATACGCCAATCACAAGAAAACAAGTATTGCATCATTCCACTTATATGAAGCATTTAAATTTATAGAAACAGAAAACAAAATAGTAGTTGCCAGGGGCTACGGGGAAGAGGAAATGGGGAGTTGTTATTTAAGAAGCATAGAGTTTCAGTTTTGCAAGATGAAAATGTTCTGGAGATTCGCTGCACAAGAATGTGAAAATACTACTAAACTGTGCTCGCTTTGGCAGTACATATACTAAAATTGGAATGATACAGAGAAGATTAGCACGGCCCCTGTGCAAGGATGAACACAAATTTGTGAAGCATTCCATATTTTTGAGACAAGAGATGCTGGCGAGGCTGTGGAGAAATAGGAACGCTTTTACACTGTTGGTGGGAATGTAAATTAGTTCAACCATTGTGGAAGACAGTATGGCGATTTCTCAAGGATCTAGAACCAGAAATACCATTTGACCCAGCAATCCCATTACTGGGAATACACCCAAAGAAATATAAATCATTCTACTATAAAGACACATGCACACATAGGTTTATTGCAGCACTATTTACAATAGCAAAGTCATGGAACCAACCCAAATGCCCATCAATGATAGACTGGATAAAGAAAATGTGGTACATGGCTGGGCGCGGTGGCTCACGCCTGTAATCCTAGAACTTTGGGAGGCCGAGGCAGGTGGATCACAAGGTCAGGAGTTCAAGACCAGCCTGGCCAAGATGGTGAAACCTCATCTCTACTAAAAATACAAAAAAATTAGCCAGGTGTGGTGGTGAGCGCCTGTAATCCCAGCTACTCAGGAGGCTGAGGCAGAGAATTGCTTGAACCCAGGAAGCGGAGAGTGCAGTGAGCCGAGATCACCCCACTGCACTCCAGCCTAGCAACAGAGCGAGACTTCATCTCGAAAAAAAAAAAACAAACAGTGGTACATATACACCATAGAATACTACACAGGCATAAAAAGGAAGGAGCTCATGTCCTTTGCAGGGACATGGATGAAGCTGGAAGTCATCATCCTCAGCAAACTAACAGGAACGGAAAACCAAATACCGGATGTTCTCACTCATAAGTGGGAGGTGAACAATGAGAACACATGGACACAGGGAGGGGAACAACACAAACCAGAGCCCATTGGGGGATGGAGGGCAAGGGGAGGGAACCTAGAGGATGGGTCAATAGGTGCAGCAAACCATCGTGGCACACGTATATCCATGTAACAAACCTGCACATTCCGCACATGTATCCCGGAACTTAAAATTTAAAAAATTACAATTAAAAAAAAAGAAAATACTACTAAACTGTGCCCTTAAAAATGGTTAAGATGATTTTATGTTATGTGTATTTTATCACAGTTTGTAAACATTTAGGGGGAAATAACACCAAAACTACAACAGAAAAATGGGCAGAAGATATAAACCAACATTTCACAATAAAAATATAAGTGAAATGGCACTTAAACCATATTTTAAAATGTATAATCTTACTCATAATTACAGAAAGCAAATTTAAACTACCCTGAGATACCAGCTGTCACATATCAGACTGACAAAATTTATTTTAAATATGACCCCCACATTCTTTTGTGAAACTATAGGGAAGCACTCTCATAAATCGCTAGCACATTTTGGAGAGAAATTTTGCAATATCTAACAACACTACATATTGAAATCCCACTTAGAGAAATTAAAACGATACCTCCAACAGTATGAAAACACACATATACAAGGTATTCATTGCAGCAAAATACTGGAAACATTTAAGAGTGGCTGATGCATACATTCGTGTTCTGTGCAGCTAATGGTGAAAAATGAGAAAGATCTCTAAAAATTGATGTGGAGCGATTTCCAGGATACATTATTAAGTTAAAAACAAAATGCAGCCAGGTGCAGTGGCTCACACCTGTAACCTCAGCACTTTGGGAGGCTGAGGCGGGCAGATCACCTGAGATCAGGAGTTTGAAACCAGCCTGGCCCACATGGTGAAACCCCGTCTCTACTAAAAATACAAAAATTGGCTGGGCATGGTGGCAGGCTCCTGTAATCCCAGCTACTCAGGAGCCTGAGGCAGGAGAATCGCCTGAACCCGGGAGGCAGAGGTTGCAGTGAGCTGAGATTGTGCCATTGCACTCCAGTCTGGGTGACAGAGTAAGACTCTGTCTCAAAAAAAATAAAATAAAATAAAGAAAAAAGAAAAAAGAAAAACAAACAAATAAACAAAAAGCAAAATCCAAAGTATCTACAGTATGATGCATTTTGTATAAGATAAAAGGAAATAAGAAAACATACCTGCTCATTTGTAAAAAATTAAACACAGGAAGGATAAATCAAAAATTAATGACATTGGTTATATGAAAGAGTAGCTTGGAATAGATAGAAAGTATGGGGGCATGGGAATAGAGTAGAAGGGATGGGAGATGCTTCTCTGAGGTGTACTTTTGGTATAGTTCTGATTTTAAATCTTGCTGTTGTTTTACCTGCTCAAAGTATAAGTAAAAAATAACAACATAAATAAGGGAGAAAAGAAACTCCAAATGAAAACAAACAAACCACTGAACCTACCTGAATTTCAAGTTATTAATAATTACCTAGCTGAAAATGTATTCATAATTACCTACTGAAAAGGAATGTAGAACTAACCAATACTGAACACAATATTTTAACCATATATCCTTATGCTAAGTACAAAAGACTATGGATGAAATTAAATTATGGTGAGCAGGTTTGTTTTTCACAGTAGTACGAGTCAGCAATTTTGAAATTATTTATGTATACTCTAGGATTTAACAAAATAAGTAAACCTTGTGGCTAATGGATGAAAGCCAGATTCCTCACTGTCAGAGAAGGGAGCTATGCATAGAGAAAGGGGGACAGGCTAGAATGAACCCTGGGGTGTTACTGGAATAGGAGGTATCAGTATGAATCCATGGGTTTTGAGAGAGAGAGACAGAAATAATTATTTTCTGGATCTTCTGCTGAGAAAGCCAGGAAGCAATGACACTCAGTATCGAGGAGCACATTTTACACACATATCATGGTTTTTAAATACCATTCTCCACCAAAAGGAGCCAAAAATCCCTGGAGAAATTATTGATTACAGGGCTAGAATAGAAAAAGTATATATAGCATAATCCTGGAACATCTTATTGTGCCAGAAAGTAAGGACGTGCTCAAAGAATGATGGGATATGTAAAAAAAGACGAGAGTCAACTTTAAGGGCTCCCACTGGTCAAAGGTGGAACAATTGAACTTCAAAATTAATAATAAAGCCAGGCCCTGTGGCTCATGCCTGTAATCCCAGCTACTCAGGAGGCTGGGGTGGAAGGATGGCTTGAGCCCAGGAGTTCAAAGCTGCAGTGAGCTATGATCACAACACTGCTCTCTAGCCTGGGCAACAGAGCAAAACCCCATCTCTAAAAAATAATAATTATTATTAGTAATAATACATTATAAGTTAATGGTTAAAAGAAAACCTATAGTCCACACTGATCTAAATGAATGAATAAATGAAGAAAAAATTAAAAGTTCTTTCTTACTACAGAATTCCAACAAAAAATGTAAAAGAAATGATAGAAAAATTACTATTTGGCAACAACCACAGTAATCATTGTTACAGGCAAAGACGTTAACATTATGGGAACAGAAAAAGCATACAGGGGAATTCTTTGTACTCTTTTCTGCAACTCTTTTGTATGTCTAAAATTATTTTGAGATAAAAAGATTTTTTAAATGTGTAGCCTAGATGGACATTTTTTGTCTCTTACTTTTATTTTTTTTCAATTAGTTGCTCACTCCAAAATTCTTACAGAAAGACATTTTCTATGTCCACTCCATTAATGTACTGCTTAATCTTTTTTTCTTTTTTTTTCCAGATGGAGTCTCCCTCTGTTCCCCAGGCTAGAGTGCAATGGCGCAATCTCGGCTCACTGCAACCTCCACCTCCTGGGTTCAAGCGATGTTCCTGCCTCAGCCTCCTGAGTAGCTGGGATTACAGGCGTGGGCCACCATGCCCAGCTAATTTTTTTCTTTTTACTAGAGATGGGGTTTCACCATGTTGGTCAGGCTGGCCTCAAACTCCTGGCCTCATGATCCACTCGACTCGGCCTCCCAAAGTGCTGGGATTACAGGCATGAGCCCCCATGCCTGGCCTATGTACTGCTTAATCTTAAAAGTCTTGTGATAGTCCCCAATCCCTCACTATATCAATGGGCTGACCTCTGTCTAGCAATGAACTCGGTCCTCTCGCTACTCCAGCTCTTCCCTCCTCTCTAGATGATCTTAATAGTAAGTGTCACCAATTACCCTGCAAAATCAGACCAAAGCCTAAGAATCATCCTTGGTTTCTCTTTTCCTCACCCTCCACATGCACCCTATCTGAAAGTCCTGTCGCATTTACATCCAAAATATATCCTGAGTCTAACAATTTCTCTCTAGCGCTATTGCTATCACTCTAGTCTAAACTATTCT
>NW_012106141.1:6104084-6105392 GCF_000951045.1 Mandrillus leucophaeus | reverse complement strand
CTGAGGCACAAGAATTGCTTTAACCCGGGAGGTGGAAGTTGCAGTGAGCTTAGATTGCCCCACTGCATTCCAGCCTGGGTGACAGAGCAAGACTACTCTGCAGGGGCCTTTGAAAACAGTATGCTGAGAATAGATAGGGCTCAAGGACAGTATCTCCAACTGAACTTTTAATGAACTCCCGTAGGCGCCAAGAAGGCGGGTAAATAAGAAAGAATATAGAAACAAGAAACTGAGTAGAAGGTTACATGTGGGAAAAGAAAGTTTGTTTTGCATTGCATTCTTTCTGCTGACGTGAGGTTTATGGAGTATAAATAAAGTGAGGCGGAGGCTCTGAGTGCGGCCGCCATGTTCTCTGTGTGTCTTTGTCTTTGTGTGTGTTCTTTCATTCTCCACCACCCCCGGTGCGGCCCCCAACACTACTCTGTCTCAAAAAAAGAAAGAAAAGAAAAGAAAAAAGAAAAGAAGCTGCTGTTGGCTACTGTGGTCAAGACGAGATGAAGCTTTAAGCTAAGGCTAGGACAAGAAAATGACTGTTTTGAGAACTATATAGAGCTCTTGGGGACTAAGTATATGGGAGGGAGGTAGTTGGGGAGGGGGAAAAAGAAGTTCAGATTCAGGTATTTTAAGCATGAGTAACCGGATAGATGGTGATAACAACTAGAATAGAAAATGAGCAAAAAGAGTCTTATGGAGGAAGCTTGTGGTCTTATTTTTTTGACACGTTGAATCTGATGTATTTGCGCAAAAAAGTCTCCAGGAGTCATCAATACATGAAAGGTAGTTGAAATCAGAAAAGGAGAGAATCATCCAGGGAGGTTCAAGGAAAGAGACGAGTGACTACAGCCAGTCAAGGAAGAGGAACCCATGGAGATAACAGAGAAATAATAGAGAACCAGATGAATAAATACAAGGGAATGTTAGAAAGGAAATAAATGGTCAGTGGTGTCAAAAGTCAGCTGAAATTGTCACTGTTTTTTATTTCAGCCATTCTAACAGGTATGTAGTGAAAATGAATCATGGTTTTAATTTGTATTAGCATAACGGCTAATGATGTTGAACATCTTTTACATGCTTATTTGCCATCCATATATCCTCTATGGTAAAATGTCTGTTCATATCTTTCTTTTTTTGGGAGGAGGCACTTTATTTGTTACTATAACATTCTTTTTTTTAACAGATCAACCATAAGCATGCAAAAAGTTCTCCTCTGAATGAAACTGCTTCCACAACCTGTTGTATAGAAATGGGTAAATTACAAAGGTGATTCAATTTGGAGTTCTCTCCTTTTTTATAGCACTTCTAAGCTAT
>NW_012106141.1:6102897-6104034 GCF_000951045.1 Mandrillus leucophaeus | reverse complement strand
TTTATTTTATACCTCCCCATGAGTTCAATCAGCATGCTCTAGCCAAGCTGGCCTTCTTTCAGTTCCTGGAACACACCAAGTTGTTTTCTCCTTCAGGTAACTTAAACTAAGCTGTTCTCTCTGTTGGGAAATTCTCAACCCCAGGTCTTTCCATGGCTGGCTCCTTCCTACCATTCAGGTTTCCATAAATGTCACCACCTCAGGGATACCTTCTCTAACCACCTGCCTAATATGGTCTCGCTCCCTCACCAGTCACTATCGACCATATTACCCTGTATTTTCTTCAGAGTACTTACCACAATTTTATTTATTAAACAAAATAGAAAAATTTTGTTTATTTGATTATTATATGTCTTCCTCATTAAAGTATAAGCTTCATAAGGGCTTATATGTCCATCTTGTCCATCAATCTTCAGCATCTAGCACAGGATCAAGTATGCATGGATATTTGTTAAGTATCTCACAAATAAATAAATTATACAGACAAAGATGATATTTTCTCAATACCCCAAACCTATAGCAGTTCTAGAAAGCAGGTCAGGGTCAAGCACTGAAATGTTATATAGAAAACTAAGCTTGAATAAAATTATTATATGACTATATAGTGAAAGGAAATTTATTGAATGTGGTTTTTGTTGCAGAAAAAAGAAAGAGAAAATGAAATTTAAATTCATTATTCTAATTATGTATATTTAATTTATACCTTTCTAAAACCATTTCATCTCCTAAAATAAAAATATATTTGACCCTTAGAATTAAAGTATATAATCTTCCTTAGCAAAACACTATCTAAGTCAAGTGATGTACTTTCAAAATTTTTCTTGAAAACTTCCTGGCCTAGCATGGTGGCTCATGCCTGTAATCTCAGCACTTTGGGAGGTCAAAGCAGGTGGATCCCTTTCAGCTCAGGAGTGAGAGACCAGTCTGGGCAACATGGGGAAATCCCATCTCTACAAAAAAATAAAAAATAAAAATTAGCTGAGCGTGGTGCCTCGCACCTGTAGTCCCAGTTCCTCAGGAGGCTGAGGCTAGAAGATCGCTTGAGCCTGGGAAGCAGGTGTTGCAGTAAGCCAAGATCACTCCCCTGCACACCAGCCTGGGTGACAGAGTGAGAAACTGTCTCAAAAAACAGAAAAA
>NW_012106141.1:6099879-6101222 GCF_000951045.1 Mandrillus leucophaeus | reverse complement strand
GTTGTATAGAAATGGGTAAATTACAAAGGTGATTCAATTTGGAGTTCTCTCCTTTTTTATAGCACTTCTAAGCTATGTGTGTCACACATACTACAGAGGTAGAAAGGATCATCTTTAATAAATCATATTCTTAATTGCTGAGAATTTCTGAAAATAAAGCTGGCAAAATGCTAAACCAAGCCTTTGATGAGTCCCAAAGGACCACAGATCCATCGACTCCTATTTGAAGAATTAATCACCTGGAGTGTTCCAGCCTTCCAAGGGCACTTGATAACAAGATCCACCAGGTTCTGAACAACTGCACTAAGAAGGCTTCTAACCACTCTCATCTGCTGATTCTTTGGGCCACCCAGTCCTGCTGGCAGAGAGGGCAGCGATTGCTCTGTTTCACCCACAGGGACATGCAGCAGTTGCGGAAGGAATGATTACATTCTCCCACGACCACAACACAGTCCTCTTGTTTGTTTTCAGCTTGACATCTGAGACAGGCATCCATCACCTGGACTCTGCAAATGGCGCACGTAACGCACTCCCCGTCCCAGCTCCACACGGCCACCGCGTTCCACTTCTTGAGCTAGAACATCTTGTCGCCCCCCGACTTGGAGCCTGCGCTCCTGGACTGAGAGGTCAGAGCGTAGGGTTCCTCGCCGTCTTCCACGTCTGCCGTGGTAGCGCCGCGGAGCCGATGGCGGAGACATTTGGTTGGGGAAAGCTGGAGGCTGTGGCGGCTCTGTGGGGCCTCCCGACGGGCTACAGCGTCACCCTATTTTTCTTTTACCCATTTTATTTTCCTTCCTTTTTTGAGACGGGGTTTCGCTCTTGTAGCCCAGACTGGAGTGCAGTGGCGCAATCTCGGCTCACTGCAACCTCTGCCTCCCGAGTTCAAGCGATCCTCCTGCCTCAGCCCCTCTAGTAGCTGAGGTTACAGGTGTGTGCCATCACACCCAGCTAATTTTGTATTCCTAGTAGCGACGGGGTTTCACCGTGTTGACCAGGCTAGTCTCGAATCGCCCTCCTCGGCCTCCCAAAGTGCTTGGATTACAGGCGTAAGTCACTGCGCCTGGCCGTTTTTACCCATTTTCTAATCAGATTTTTTTGCTTTCATACTGTTGAGTTTAAAGAGTTCCTTATATATTCTAGATACAAGTCCTTTGTTGGATAGGCTATTTGTGAATATTTTCTCCCAGTGTGTAGCTTGTTTTTTCATCCTCTTAACAGGGTCCTTCACTGAGCAATAGCTTTTAATTTTGATGAAGTCTAATTTACTGAGTTTTTAAAAATTTTCTGTGGGAGGCTGAGTCAGGAGAATCGCTTGAACCGGGGAGGCGGAGGTTGCAGTGAGC
>NW_012106141.1:6086540-6099094 GCF_000951045.1 Mandrillus leucophaeus | reverse complement strand
CTGCACTCCAGCCTAGCTGACAGAGGGAGACTGTCCCCCCCCCCAAAAAAAAAAAGACAGGTTGGAGGTCCGAGAGAGAGGTATAGAAAAAATATCTTTTGGCCAGGCAAGATGCCACACACCTGTAATCCCATCATTTTGGGAGGCTGAGATGGGTTGATTACCTGAGGTCAGGAGCTCGAGGTCAGCCTGGCCAACACGGTGAAACCCCATCTCTACTAAAATACAAAAATTAGCCAGGCGTGGTGGCACATGTCTGTAATCCCAGCTACTCGGGAGGCTGAGGCAGGAGAATCACTGCAAGTCGGGACATGGAGGTTGCAGTGAGCCAAGATTGCACCACTGCACCACTGCACTTTAGGCTGGGAAACAGAGTGAGATTCCATTTCAAAAAAATAAATAAATAAAATAAAAAACATCCTTTGAATTTGGCAGTTAGTAGTTACTGGTGACATTCATGATGAAGTGATGGAATTCCTAGAAGCCATATTGCCAAGAGCAGTGGGCTCAGTTGTGAATGACTGTATGCCTGGCTAGGAACAATGAGGATACTAAACACATACACAAAAATATTAAATACATTTGGCAATTTATACATTAAATATTTATTAATGTTTTGGGATTTTTGTGTATCAGTAATCATACCTAGTAAAAAGAAAGATCAACATTCAAATTCTCCAGAAATGTTGGGTGGCCAGGTAAGGAGGAAGAAGAGCATTTTGAAAACCAAAACCAAAACCAGGAAAAGCTAAAAAGAGTTTCTTCCAAATCTCCTAAATTCATAGAGGCTGAATTCACATCTTCAGTCTCTATCCCCCAAAGTGAATTTTAAGGGACTTGAGAAGCTTATATCCCATCTGAAAACATGCTGCATGATTTCCTCTTTCATGTCTCCAGCTCCGTACGTTTCTGTTATGCTTTGCTAGTAAAGAAATTTTACGTTTTTGTCTTTCCACCAATCATATCATAGTCCCCTGTTGTCACTCATGCAGTCAGTGTCTTTTTCTTTTTTTTTTAATCTCTAGCACCTAGCATGTAGCTAGCACATAATAGATTCTCAATACATATTTGCTGAGTGGCCACTATATCATTATATCAATATTAGAATACTCAATTATTACCCTAATGAAAAAGATAGATGGATTTCCTTTATAACTGCCACTTTGAGTTTTTTTCAGTTGTTTAGAATAAGAATGAAAATATTTACATAATTAATCTGCAAATAGTGAATGCCAACAAAAATGTAATTCTTAAAACCCATATTGGTGGGGCACAGTGGCTCACACCTGTATTTCTAGCAATTTGAGAGGCCAAGGTGGGAGGATCACTTGAGTCCAGGTGTTCAAGACCAGCCTGGGCAATATAGTGCTATCTCACTTCTACAAATAATTTTAAAAAGTATCCAAGCATGGTGGCATGTGACTGCTACTCAGGAGGCTGAGGTGGGAGGATTGCTTGAGCCCGAGTGGTGGGGCTGCAGTGAGCCAAGATCGCACCACTGCCCTCCAGCCTTGGTGACAGAGCAAGACCCTGTCTAAAACAAAACAAAACAAAAATCTATATTGCCATATTGTTGTTCATGCCATGTTTGTTCCCTTGGGAAAAGAAAATAAAAACCTCAGTTTCTAAATTTATTTGTTTTCTAGAATGGGACTTAGCAGGTGGTCTTAGAAGAAACTACTTTGCAATAACTTATTTTAACATTTTCAAACAAGAAATATAAAAACTTGAACTCACTCCTTTTTTTTTGATTTCACTGGTCATCTGTCAAAAACAAACAAGATATAATTAAATCAAGGAGAACATTTTAAAATTAATTTAAATTATTTAAAAATTAAATATATAGTTTTAAATATATTTATTATTCCTTTTAAAAACACCGGTTATATTGAGATTGTCGTAACTACAAATTAAAATGATCTAAGGATAAACTTTTTAAAGAGAAAACATAAACTTACAGTTTGAGGATAATCAGGTGGTGGTAATAGAGGTGTTCTTTTATCCAGTGTTCTGTCTAAATTTCTTTTGGCTCCATCAATTCTGAAATTTATAGTTAGAAATATGACTCTCTTGATAACATTATCGTAAGTTACTAAAACATTACAATTTTAGCATTTTTCCAACTATACTAAGAGATATTCAAGAGTTATCTTACTGTATTTTTTTATGAGAAACAAATCCCAATAGACATTATCAATGAGACCTTAATTTTTAAATAATGCATATATATGTAACAGGGTGAGAATAAAAATCAAAATCAAATTTTTTCAAGTATAACTTACTGACCATTTTAAAATTAATCCCAATGGATAGTGGGCTCTTATATGTATCTCTGTTCAAATGTCTGCCAGTCTGTCAGAGAAGCCTCCCTGTATCCCCTATGTTAAGTAGCACCTCCTTCGTTATCCATCCATTTTATCCTCATTTATCTTGCTTCAAAGCACTTACCATCATTTTTATACAATATTTTGTAAACTGTTTTATTCACTGTGGTTATCCTCAGTGCCTAGAACAGTACCTGGCACATAGTAGCTGCTCAAGAAACAGTTTACCTTCAAAACTGCTTATAGATTTTTTACATCCATAAGATATAATTTTCTCTTTAAATTAAGTTGTATAATCCTATTGTGTAATCCATTAATCTGTCAATAAATATTTACTGAATACCTATATTATGCAAATAACAATACTAGATCCTATTAAAATATAACAACAAATCTCAAGGACTGATGAACTGACTGAGAAGAAAAACAGAGTGCCATACAGGTACCCTGTGGTTCAGAGAGGGGACAAGTTCACTTTCATCTGTGAAGGCCACATACACATGTTACCATTAGCAATGAGCTTTAAATGAAAGAGAGGATTTCAGGTGGAGACATAGTTTTCCTGGGATCTAAAAAACAAAGACCCCAAGGAACAGGAAGGCAAGGAAAGGATCAAAGGAGGAAAAAGGAAGCAGGGGTCGTCCAATCCACCCAAAGGTGACAGTGTCAAGTGGAGATAAGTCTGGAGAAGTGGATTGAAATATCCAGCTAAAGGCCTCAAAAACAAGCTTTTTAATCCAATAGACAATGGCAAGTAATCGAGAGGTTTTGAGCTTGGAAACATATTTAGGAAGACAAATCTAATAGTCTATAAGGCTAGATATACTAGAAGAGATGGCCAAAGAAAAAAGCATACAAGGGAATTTAAAAGAGAATTCAGAAAAGATTGGAGGGTGTCAAGTATGACAGGAATGAGGAAAAACAACAATTGAATGAGCAAAGGAGATACCATCAGATAGGTAAGAAGAGAACCAAAAGAAAAAAAAAAGAAAAAAAAATCTGAAGGAAAGGGCATCCACTGGAGCCATAAAACCATAGATTGGTAGATGGCATAAAGAAGGACCATGTCTGTTTTGCTCACTGCTTTCGCCACACCACTTAAATAGTATCCATCAAGATGTAGGAGCTCAATAAGAATCTGTTGAATGAATGATCAGAATAGCATATCTGGAAATGATCTTGCATATCTAGTTTAGTACCTTACCTGATAGATGAATCCTCTCAGCAATATCAGCTGTACCCTTGGGACTCCAGGGGCACAGCTTGAGAGAACCATGAGAGTACTGTGAGATGGGTGGGGATGTTGGAAGAGAGGTGGCAGTCATGACTTTATTTTTTAAATTTTTGTGGGTACATAGTAGGTGTATGCATTTATGGGTTACATGAGATGTTTTGATACAACCATGCTATGCATAATAATAATATCAAGGTAAATAGGGTATCCATCGCCTCGAGCATTTATCCTTTGTGTTTCAAACAATTCAATTATACTCTTTTAGTTATTTGAAAATATACAATTAAATTATTTTTTATTATAGTTACCCTGTCATGCTAGCAAATACTATGTCTCTTTTTTTTGAGACAAGAGTCTCGCTCTGTCCCCCAGGCTGGAGTGCAGTGGAATGATCTCCACTCACCAAAACCTCTGCCACCCAGTTCAAGTGATTCTCCTGCCTCAGCCTCCCAAGTAGCTGGGATTATAGGCTCAGACTACTAGGCCCGGCTAATTTTTTGTATTTTTAGTAGAGATGGGGTTTCATCATGTTGGCCAGGCTGGTCTCAAACTCCTGACCTCAAGTGATCCACCTGCCTCAGTCTCCCAAAGTGCTGGGATTACAGGCGTGAACCGCTGTGCCCGGCCCTTTTTCTCTTTTTGTACCCATTAACCATCCCCAATTCCCTCCCCTCATCTCCCCGACTACCCTTCACAGTCTTTGGTAACAATCCTTCTATAATCTATCTCCATGAATTCAAAGAGTTTAATTTTTAGCACCCACAGATAAGTGAATGAGTTTAATTTTCAGTGCCCACAGATAAGTGAAAGCATGCAATGTTTGTCTTTCTGTGCCTGCCTTATTTCACTTAACATAATGACCACCCATGTTGTTGCAAATGATAGGTTCTCATTCTTTTTTATGGCTGAATGGCACTCCATTATGTGTATGTACCACATTTGCTTTATCCATTCATCTGGGTTCTTTGTTTTTGTTTTGTTTTCTTTTTTAAAGCAAGTTTATTAGAGAAGTAAAGAAACAAAAGAATGGCTACTCCATAGACAGAGCAGCCCATTCATCTGTTTATGGACACTTAGGTTGTTTCCAAATCATTTTTTTGTTTTTTGTTTGTTTTTTGTTTGTTTTGTTTTTGTTTTTTGAGACGGAGTCTGGCTCTGTCGCCAGGCTGGAGCGTGGTGGCGTGATCTCAGCTCACTGCAACCTCCGACTCCCTGGTTCAAGCTATTCTGCCTCAGCCTCCCAAGTAGCTGGGACTACAGGTGCGTGCCACCACGCCCAGCTAATTTTTGTATTTTTAATAGAGATGGGGTTTCACCATGTTGGCCAGTATGGTCTCAATTTTCTGATCTTGTGATCCACCCGCCTCGACCTCCCAAAGTTTTTTTTTTTTTTTGAGACAGAGTCTCGCTCTGTCACCCAGGTTGGGGTGCGGGTAGCACGATCTCAGCTCGCTGCAACGTCTGCCTCCCAGGTTCAAGTGATTCTCCTGCCGCAGCCTCCTGAGTAGCTGGGATTATAGGCACCCACCACCAGGCCCAGCTAATTTTTGTATTTTTAGTAGAGACAGGGTTTCACCATGTTAGCCAGGCTGGTCTCGAACTCCTGACCTCAGGAGATCCACCCCTGTTTGCTATTTTCATGTCTTCTTTTAAGAAATGTCCCATTTAGATCTTTTGCCTATTTTTAAATCGGATTATTAGATTTTTTTTTCCTACAGAATTTGTATTAGGCCATTCTTGCATTGCTATAAATAACTAAGACAGGTGTGGTGACTCATGCCTGTAATTCCAGTCCTTTGGGAGGCCATGGCAGGAGGATTGTTTGAGCCCAAGGGTTTGAAACTAGACTGGGCAACATAGTGAGACTTTGTTTCCAAAAACAAAAAAAGAAAAAGGAAATTTTTAAAAAAGAGCAATACCTGAGACTGGGTAATTTATAAAGAAAAGAGGTTTAATTGGCTCCTGGTTCTGCAGGCTGCACAGGAAGCATAGCAGCATCTGCTGTTGGGGAGGCCTCAGGAAGCTTATAATCATGGTGGAAGGTGAAGGAAGAGCAGGCATGTCACATGGTGAAAGCAGAAGCAAGAGCAGGGATGGGAGGCACACTTTGAAGCAACCAGATCTCACGAGAACTCACTATCATGAGGACAGCATCAAGGGGATGGTGCTTAACCATTTATGAGAAATCTACCCCCATGATCCAATCACCTCCCACCAGGCCCCACCTCCAAAACTGAGGAATACAATTCAACATGAGATTTCAGTGGGGTCACACATCCAAACTTATTAGAGTTGTTAGAGCTCTTTATATATTATGGTTATTAATCCCTTGTCAGATGAGTAGTTTGCAAATATTTTTTCCCATTCTATGGGTTGTCTCATCACGTTGTTATTTCCTTTGCTGTGAGGAAGCTTTTTAACTTGATATGATCCCATTTGTCTATTTTTGCTTTTGTTGCCTATATTCATGGGGTATTACTCAAGAAATCTTTGCCCACTCCAATATTCTGGAGAGTTTCACCCAGTTGTTTTCTTGTAGTAGTTTCATAGCCTTAGATTTAGGTCTTTTTTTTCTCTTTTGAGACAGTGTTTCAATCTTGTTGCCCAGGCTGGAGTGCAATAGCATGATCTTGGCTCACCGCAACCTGTGCCTCCTGGGTTCAAGCAATTCTTCTGCCTCAGACTCTTGAGTAGCTGGGATTACAGGCATGCACCACCATGCCCAGTTAATTTTGTATTTTTAGTAGAGACAGGGTTTCTCCATGTTGGTCAGGCTGGTCTCGAACTCCCGACCTCAGGTAATCCACGCGCCTTGGCCTCTCAAAATGCTGGGATTACAGGCGTGAGCCAGTGCACCCGGCCTAGGATTGTTTCTTCTATATCTGTGAAGAATGTCATTGGTATTTTGATAGAGATTGCATTGAATCTGTAGATATTTGGGGGGTAGTAAAGACACTTTAACAATATTAATTCTGTTGGGCTGGTCACGGTGTGCTCCCAAAGTGCTGGAATTATAGGAGTGAGCCACCATGCCTGGCCTGGGTCTTGTTTTTTTATCCATTCAGCCATTCTGTGTCTTTTAATTGGAAAGTTTAGGCCATTTACATTCAGTGTAATGGCAGGACTTACTCCTGCCATGTTGTTATTTGTTTTCTGGTTTTGTGATCTTCTCTTCCTTCTTTCCTTCCTTCCTGTCTTCCTTTATTGAAGGTGATTTTCTCTGGTGGTATGATATAATTTCTCGCTTTTTATTTTTTGTGTATCCATTGTGAGGTTACCATGAGGTTTGCAAATACTAAAACCCATTATTTTATGCTGATAACAACTTAATATTGCTTGGATAACAAACAAATAAGCAAAAAGAAGAAAAGTAATAAAAACTTTTTTTTTTTTCCTAGACAGGGTCTCATTCTGACACCCGAGCTGGAGTACAGTGGTATGATCTTGTAACCTCTGCCTCCTGGGCTCAAGCAATCCTCCTTCCTCAGCCTCCTGAGTAACTGGAACTACAGGCATGCACCACCATGCCCAGCTAACTTTTTGTATTTTTTGTAGAGATAGGGTTTCTCTATGTTGCCTAGGCTGGTCTCCAACTGCTGGACTCAAGTGATCCACCTGCCTCAGCACCCGAAAGTGCTGGAATTACAGGCATGAGTCACCGTGCCCAGCCAGTAATAAAAACTCTACACACCTTGATTTCATCACCCTGCTTTTTAACTTTTTGTTGTTTCTATTTATATCTTATGATACTTTCTATGTCTTTTTTTTTTCTTGTTACAGAACAATAAACACCTTTATTACATAAGCAAAGACAGAAAGGATGAGGATTTATTTGCCTTTCTGGGCCTTGATTTTCCAAAGATAAAACTCCAACTCCCAGGCCTCTAGCACATAGCCATCTGCTGGGCCCCACTGTTCTGGCCTTGATGTGATGCACGCAAGATGCTTGCCCTGCTGGAACTGTTCCTCCAGAAGACTGCTGATTTTGGCATTCTTTTTCTTTTCATCATATTTTTCTTCTAAATTTTTTTAGATTGTTTTTTATTGAAAATCTCTTCCTCCTCAGGAGTCAGCTTGGCCCCCTTCTTGCTGCCCAGGGACAATGCACACTGGGACTTGCACCACTGTCAGTAGAGTGTGCTGTCACTGAGCATGATGCAGTTCTTCAACAGCATCTTGGTATGGACCAGTTTGTTATTGGACACATTGTAGACAACATTGATAATCCTTGTTTTGTATCTACAACACTCTGAGCCCTAGGAGAAATTCCCTACATCCAGCCTCAAGGTATGGTATTTCTTGTTACGTCCCTGAACACGGACTGTGTGGACGCAGCGGGGGCCAATCTTGTTGTTGGCAGCGGGGCACTCCAGATAATACTTCCACTTCTTGTGGGAGGGCTTACTCTTGCCCCTGTCTTGCAGCACTTATGCCAGATGTCCTGAGAGAAGCCCATTGCTTGGCACCTGTACTGTCTATGTCTTGAAAAATTGTTATAGTTATTATTTTGATTGGTTCATCTTTTAGTCTTTCTACTTAAAGAGTAGTTTACATACCACAGTTACAGTGTTATATTCTGTGTTTTTTCTCTGTACTTAATATTACCAGTGAGTTTTGTACTTTCAGATGATTTCTTACTGCTCATTAATATCCTTTTCTTTCTGATTGAAGTACTTTCTTCAGCATTTCTTGTAAGACAGGTCTGATGTTGATGAAATCCTTTAGCTTTTGTTTGTCTAGGAAAGTCTTTATTTCTCTTTCATGTTTAAAGCATATTTTTTCCAGATGCAGTAATCTAAGGTTCCTTCAGCACTTTAAATATCTCACTCCACTTTCTCTTGGCTTGTAAGGTTTCCACAGAAGTCTGCTGCCAGACATACTGGAGTTCCATTGTATGTTATTTGTTTCTCCTGCTGCTTTTAGGATCCTTTCTTTCTCTTTGAGCTTTGGGAGTTTGATTATTAAATGCCTTGAGGGACCAGGTATGGTGGCTCATGTCTGTAATCCCAGCACTTTAGGAGGCTGAAGGAGGTGGATAACTTGAGGTTAGGAGTTCGAGACCAACCTGGCCAACATGGCAAAACCCCATCTCTACTAAAAATACAAAAAAATTAGCAGGGTGTGGTGGCATGTGCCTGTAATCCCAGCTACTCAGGAGGCTGGGGCAGAAGAATCACTTGAACCCAGGAGGCAGAGGTTGCAGTGAGCTGAGATCGCACCACTGTACTCTAGCCTGGGGGACAGAGCAAGACTCCACTCCATCTCAAAAAAAAAAAAAAAAAATTCTTCTTTGGGTTAAATGTTAAATCTGCTTGATGTTTGATAACCTTCTTGTACTTGAATGTCAATTATCTTTTTCGAGGTTTGGGAAGTTTTCTGATACTATCTCTTTGAATAAACCTTCTATCCTGTCTCTTTCTCTACCTCCTCTTTAAGGCCAATTACTCTTAGATTTGCCCTTTGGAGGCTATTTTCTAGATCTTGTAGGCATGTTTCATTCTTCTTTATTCTTTTTTTTTTTTTTTTGTCTCCTCTGTGTATTTTCAAATACCCTGTCTTCAAGTTCACTAATTATTTCTGCTTGATCAATTCTGTCATTAAAACTGCTATTTTAAAAGAACACTGATCCATTCTTCAGTATTTCAATTGCATTTTTCAACTCCAGAATTTCTGCTTGATTTTTAATTATTTCAATCTCCTTAAGTTTATCTGATATAGTTTGAAATTCTTTCTCTGTGTTATCTCGAATTTCTTTGAGTCTCCACAAAACTGCTATTTTGAATTATCTGTCTGAAAGGTGACATATCTTTGTTTCTCCAGGATTAGTTCCTAGTGCCTTATTTAGTTTGGTGAGGTCATGTTTTTCTGGATGGCGTTGATGCTTGTAGAAGTTCCTCAGTGTCTGGGCACTGAAGAGTTAGGTACTTACTGTAGTCTTCGCAGTCTGGGCTTATTTGTATCTGTCCTTCTTAGGAAGGCTTTCCAGGCATTTGAAGAGACTTGGGTGTTGTGATCTAAGCCATCTCTGCATTAGGGGGCACCCCAAGCCCAGTAACATCGTGGTTCTTGCAGACTCATAGAAGTATCACTTTGTGGTCATGGATAAGATCCAGAAGTATTCTCTGGATTACCAGGCAGAAACTCTTGTTTTTTTCCCCTTACTCTCTCCCAAACATTCACAGCCTCTCTCTGTGTGCTGGGCTGCCTGGAGCTGGAGGTGGGATGACACAAGCACTACTATGGCCACCACCACTCAACCGTGCTGGGTCAGATCTGAAGCCAGCATAGCACTGGGTCTTGCCCAAGACCCACTGTATCCACTACCTGGCTACCACCTATGTTCACTCAAAGCCGTAGGTCTCTACAATCTGCAGGTGGTGAAGCAAGACAGGCTTCTGTCCCTCCCTTTCAGGTGGTGAGTTCCGCAAACCCCAGGTGGGTCCAGAGATCCCAACTGGGAGCTACGGACTAGAGTCAAAAACCTTAGAAATCTACCTGGTGTCTTATTATACTGCCGCTGGGCTAGCACTCGAACCATGAGACTCAGTTCTTCCCACTTTTCCCCCGCCTTTCCACAGGCAGAGGAACCTCACCCCATGGCCACCAACACCACAGGCCCATAGGGATCCCTGCCAGGCTACTCCCAATGCTCACTTAAGGCCCAAGCGCCTTCAGTCAGTTTGTGGTGAATGCTGCCTGGCCTGGGACTCACCCTTCAGGGCAGTGGGCTCCCCTCTGGCCCAGGGCAGGTCCAGAAATGCCACAAGAGCCAAGGCCTAGAATCAGGGACCCCAAGAGCCCACTTGGTGCTCTACCCCACTGTGCCCTACCTGGTACCTAAGATGCAAGACAAATTTCCCTTTACTTTTTCCTCTGCTTTTTTCAAGCAGATGGCATCTCTCACCATAGCCAACACAGCTGTGAATGTGCTTGGCCTTAACTGGATAATTTCAGACAAGCCAGCTTGTCTCAGAGTCTCACTCAAGGCCCACAGTGTACTGCCTGAGTATTGCTGATGGTTATTCAAGGCCCGAGGGTTCTTTAGTCAGTTAATGATCGGTCCTGCTATGACTGTGTCTTTCCCTTCAAGGCAGCAGTTTCCCTTCTGGCCAACGATGTGCCAATAAATGCAATCCAGAAGCTAGGGCCCAGAATGGGGACCTCATGACTCTGCAGGTGCCCTATCCTACCATGACTGAGCTGGTATCCCAGATGCAAGACAAAATTCTCTTTGCTCTTCCCTCTCCTCTCTTCATACAGAAGGAAGGGTCTCTTTTGGAGCTGCAAACTGCGCAGCCTGGGGTTGGGGTTAGGACAGGAGTGGCACAAGTACTCCCTTAACGGCACCTGCTGGTGTCTCAGTAGGTCATGTGCCCCTGCAGTCCACTGGATATGAGCTCAGCTCAGCACTAGAACTCACCTAGGAGTTGCAGTCCTTGTGGCCTAGACTGCCTTTCAAGTTTATTTAGGGCCCCAGGGTACTTTAGCACTCCATGATGAGGCTTGCCAGAGCTCAAGTTTTGACAACTGAGATGTGCGATTCTCCTCTGCCTGGGGCTGGCCTATATGCTCCCTCTGTGGCCAGGTATCAGCTGAGTTCAGCTCAGTTTTGCTTTCCACTGTGTCAGGGCAGCATTGAGTTCAATGCAAAGTCTCACGATCACTGCACTCTCCCTCCCCAAGTGCACAGATTCTCTCTCCGTGCCACACAGCCACTGCTGGGATGGGAGGTGATTGGTGTCAGCAATTCAAGACGGTCTTTCCCGCCCGCTTCAGTGCCCCTTTCAGTAATATGAAGTTAAAACAAGGTAATGTGAGTGCTTATCTGATTTTTGGTTCTTACAAAGGTGTTTTATTGTGCATAGACAGTTGTTAAATTTTGTGTCTGTTGGGGGGTATGTTCAGTGGAGCCTTCTGTTACACCATCTTGCTCTGTTCCCCCACCCCACTACCATGATCACTTTCTGAGGCAACCCAATTTATTGTTAGCGAACTCTTTTTTTTTTTTTGAGACAGAGTCTGGCTCAGTTGCCCGACTGAAGCGCAGTGCTGTGATCTCTAATCACTGCAGCCTCTGCCTCCCAGGTTCCAGTGATTCTCCTGCCTCAGCCTCCGAAGTAGCTGAGATTATAGGCATATGCCACCATGCCTGGCTAATTTCTGTGTTTTTAGTAGAGACGGGGTTTCACCATATTAGACAGTCTGGTCTCGAACTCCTGACCTCTGATGATCCACCTGCCTTGGCCTCCCAAAGTGCTGGGATTACAGGCATAAGCCACTATGCCTGGCCAGCTAGCTCATATTCTTAGAAACAAATTTCTTATATTGAGCTGTATCTTTGCAACTTCTAGTGTCTGAAGCTATACAGAAAAAGTCATATTCTTTGTCCATGTTTACTTATCTGGTTCCTTTAATTATTCCTGTCAATGAATTACTGCTTATTATGAGTTTACTATGTTTTAGGCATAGGCTTAAGATCTTTATATGCATTTAATTCTCACAACATTCCTAAAACATACACACTATTTATATCTCCATATTACAGATAGGAACATGAAGATAAATTACATAACTTGCCAAATTCACATGGCTAATAAGCTGCAGAGATGGTATATGAACTCAGGCCTGATTGATGGCAGAGGCTATACTCTAATTAAGTGAATCAGCTTCCTTCAAATTTCCTCACTCTCCTCTTGCGATGGTTTAAATGTGTCCCCCAAAAGTTCACGTGTTGGAAACTTAATGCCTCTGTCCTCATGAATGAATTAATGGATTAATGAGGGCTGTGCCCTCATGATTGGATCAATGTCACTATCAAAGGTGTGGACTTATTATCATTGGAATGGCTTTGTTATAAAAGCAAGCTCTCTCTTGTCCTCTCACCATGTGATGCTTTCCACCATGTTATCACTCAGCAAGAAGGCCCTTACAAGATGTCAGCACTATGCTCTTGAACTTCCCAATCTCTAGAACTGTGAACTAAATAAACCTCTATT
>NW_012106141.1:6079900-6086137 GCF_000951045.1 Mandrillus leucophaeus | reverse complement strand
GCTGGGATTACAGGTGCCTGCCATCATGCCTGGCTAATTTTTGTTTTAGTAGAGATGGGGTTTCACTGTGTTGGCCAGGCTGGTTTTGAACTCCTGACCTCATGATCCGCCCGCCTTGGCCTCCCAAAGTGCTGGGATTACAAGTATGAGCCACCACACCTGGCCTAAACCTCTATTCTTTATAAATTATCCAGTCTGTAGTATTCAGTTATAGTAATAAAAAATAGACTAGGATACCTCTGCAGCTATTCTGGTTTATCAATGTCCCTCCTTTTATTTTATGTGGAACACCTCACAAATTTGTATGTCATCCTTGTGCAGACACCTTATGAATCTTCTCTGTATTGTTCCAATTTTTGTGCATGTGCTGCCAAAGTGAACACTCAAAGTCCCTTTTAAAGTGTGACCCCAGAATTCTATATGTTTGACCAGTGCAGAGTGAAAATTTTCTCTCCCATTTCCTATACATGCTACATTTATTAAAGTATCCTAAAACTGAATTGGCCTTTTTGAGCAGCCTCATTTCCCTGTTGAATCTTACTAAACCTGTACTAAACTAAAACTCCTAAGACTTTCTCACATGATGTGGGGAAAAGAGAGATCAGCCTGTTACTGTGTCTATATAGAAAGAAGTAGACATAAGAGACTCCATTTTGTTCTGTATCTGAGATGCTGTTAATCTGTGACCCTACCCCCAACCTTGTCCTTGCAAGAGACATGTGCTGTGGTGACTCAAGGTTTAATGGATTTTGGGCTGTGCAGGATGTGTCTTTGTTAAACAAGTTCCTGAAGGCAGTTTGCTGGTTAAAAAACCTGCCCATCCCTGGGCAATGGAATATCTCTGTGTGAGACCGATTGTATGCTCTGTTTACTGAGATAGGAGAAAACCGCCTTACGGCATAAGGTGGGACTTGCTGGCGGGACTTGGTGGAGCAATGCTGCTAAAAGGTTTATGGAGATGTTTGCATATGCATATCAAGGCACAGCATTTTCCTTTGAACTTATTCATGTCACAGAGATCTTTATCCATATGACTTACTGCTAATTTTCTCCCTTCAATGATCCTATTGTCCTGCCACTCCCTTATCTTTAAGATGGTAAAGATAATTATCAATAAATACTAAGGGAACTCAGAGACCGGTGCCGGCGTGGGTCCTCCATAAGCTGAGCGCTGGTCCCCTGGGCCCACTTTTTCTTTCTCTATACTTTGTCTCTGTGTTTCATTTCTTTTCTCAAGTCTCTCATTCCACCTAATGAGAAACGCCCACAGGTGTGGAGGGGCAGGCCACACCGTCAACATGAAGTAGAAAATGTGCCTGGATATCCTCCTCCTTTCTTTGTTAATCTTCAAGACCTTGGCCAGGCTTCCCTTCATCCGTCATTTCTCCCTAAAGAGTCTAGCTCTCAGTGATTGCTGCCTTCAAGGAATTTACCTTATACTTTGGTATGCTAGTTGGCACTAGTCATAGTTAGCCTTGCACTGTAATTATCCCAACATAAATATGCCTGACTTCCTGTTCTTTATATATAAATGCCACCCTTTAACATAGCAACAATTTCTGGAGTGTGTTTTCTCCTACTGGCTATAAATAAAAAGAGCTGGGAAGAATATACAAGTGAGCATTTTCACTCCCTGACTATTTTTGATTTGTATATTAGCAATTACAAACAGGCTGGGCACAGTGGCTCCCAGCACTTTGGGAAGCCAAGGCAGGTAGATCGCTTAAGTTCAAGACCAGCCTGGGCAACAAGGTGAGACCTCGTCTCTACAAAAAACACAAAAATTAGCCAGGTGTGGTGGCACACACTTGTAAACCCAGCTACTCAGGAGGCTGAGGTGGGAGGACTGCTTGAGCCAGGAAGGCAGAGGTTGCAGTAAACAGAGATCCCACCACTGCACTCCAGCCTGGGCAGAAGAGTGAGACCTTGTCTCAGAAAAAAAAGGAGCGGGGGCGGTGGCAAAAGCATGAACAATCATAACTAAACTAAAACAAAAACATTTTGTGATAAAATCAAATAAATAAATAAAAACTTCATAATTTCAAATGACTGGGTGAGAAACCACATGCACTAAAGGAGAGAAACTGGCTTGAATCAAGAGGTGAGGTAGTAGCCAAGGAAGAAGGCAGGCTCCTTCTTGAGACTCTGGAAAGCTACAAAATGTTACTGGCTCAGCCAAGCGTTCCCACGGACTGGTCCTAGTAGGGGGCCCACTTCTGCCCATGACTCTTTACATCCTACCTCACCCCAGGAACTCCTTCTATCCACAGACTTCATTCCACCTTTGAAATAGGGAAGTCTGTGCTCCTATCATCTAACAGGAGTAGATAGCAAGGGGATGGAGAATCCCAAAGTCCATGGCCATCCAGAAAGATATGTTTCCAGTTTTTTTAAAAAACTTTAATTTTATCAGGTATTTTTTAAAAAATGGTTTCTGAAAGGTTTTTTTTGTTGTTGGTTTTGTTTGTTTTTGTTTTGGTTTTTTGTTTGTATTTTTGTTTTTTAAGACGGAGTCTTGCTCTGTCGCCAGGCTGGAGTGCAGTGGCGCCATCTCGGCTCACTGCAACCTCCACCTCCCGGGTTCAAGTGATTCTCCTGCCTCAGCCTCCCGAGTAGCTAGGACTACAGGCATGCACCACCACGCCCAGCTAATTTTGTATTTTTAGTAGAGACAGTGTTTCACTATGTTGGCCAGGATGGCCTCAGTCTCCTGACTTTGTGATCCTCCCACCTTGGCCTCCCAAAGTGCTGGGATTACAGGCCTGAGCCACCATGCCCGGCTGAAAGTTTTTGCATTAGACCTTTGGCCAGCTAAAAATGAGTTTGAAATCCAAGGAGAATAAACCAAATATACTTAAAGTTTTTGAAAGTAGCCAAAAGAAACACACACAAGATAAAGTTAGTTTTCAAAGAATGAGCTTATTAATAAGGAGAAGGAAAAAAAAGAAGTGCAATTCAGTAAGAGGTAAAGTTTAGCAAAGTGAGCGCTGACTGAAGTAACTTTTTTTTTCTTTTAAATGAACCTAACATTGTGAACATATCCAGGAAAAATAAAACAAAACCAATAATTCAAAATGCATTTTTCCCAAAGAAATGCATAGCAATTCTTATCTCAGTATTAATACAGCACTATGCTTCAGGTAATTTTGAGGCAGTATTTTTAAATTAAGCACCAAAATAAAAGTTGTACTACTTACAGATCTGTATAAAGCACAATAAGGCAAGGATCTTCCTTAAATATTCATTCATCCCCTCATTCATTAGTCAACAATAACATGCCAAACCCTGTGATTCGTGTTGAGATCCCTCTCCTTAAGCATGCCAAAGTGGAGAAGACAACAAAGAAAATAAAAGTACATTGTGTTACAACATACTCTGTGCTTATGACATCCTGCTCTTCTGCTCTTCCTCTTGTCTTATCAGTCATACTTACACTACCTGCTGGTTGACTTTTCTCCACACATCTAACCTTTCGCCCTAGGCCTTTTGCCTTCCTTAGCTCACTTGCTCACTTGTGCTCTCCCCTGTGTTCTCTCTTGCCTAGCTCTCGCTCTTGCTCTCTCTGTGATTCCAACAATTCCCTATAGCTTTAAAAATCATCTACTGAGAGGAGCCGGGCACATTCCTCAGCCCCGGGCTCAAAACAAACAAGCCCAGTACAAACACATCCCATCCTCCCATCCCACCACATATCGCCATATCTCTCAAACTTCCTGAGCCCAGTACAAACACATCCCATCCTCCCATCCCACCACATATCGCCATATGCCGTTCAAGGTTTTACTGAAAGCGCGGGAACCGAAAGAATTCCTTTGTTCCCCTGTAACTTTCGGGCTATAAAAAAGCAAGCACTCGCATTGTTCGGGGCCCTCTTGTATGCTGTGTAATGGAGGGACCAGGTTCGAACTTGTCATAAAGATCCTTGCCGCTTGGCTTTGACTCTGGACTCTGGTGGTCTTCTTTGGGGAACAGAGGGTCTGGGCACAACACTACATGCTGGTGACTCCCAAATTTTTACATCTCCAGCCTAGACTTCTCTTATATATCCAACTGCTATTAATGTATTTCCCTTTAAATGTTACACAGGCACTTAAGCTCCAAAAGAGAATTATTGCTTTTTACCTCCACCTCCTGGACTTCCTCAATTCTCTATAAATGGCACTACCATCCACCTAGCTACCAAAGCTAACCCAACAGCAAATCCTACTGATTCTGCCTCTGACACACATCTCTTCTAAACCTACCTTCCTCCTCCACTGTCTCCAAACCACCATAAGTTCTCAGCTATGCTACTGTAGTGGCATCCTCCCTGGTCTCTTTGTGTCCCCTATTCCTGCTCTCTTCCCCTCCACCTCAGTCTATTCTTAATAGCAGGAGTGATATCTTTTAAATGTAAATCAGGTTCCATGTCACTTCCTTGATTGAAACATTTTAGTAGCTTCCACTGGACTTAAAAATAAAATCTGAATTCCTTGTCATGGCCAACAAGGCCCTACACTATCTGCTCCTACCTCCCTCTCCATCTTCATCTGATACTACCTTTCCCCAGGCTCATGATACTCTAGAGATGTTGGCCTTTGTCAGTTCCTAGAATGTATTGAAAGCATTCATATTTCAGGGATTTCATGCTTGCTATCCCCTTTGCTAGAGAGCTTTTCTCACGTTTACTTAGATGACAGTCTTCTCATTCTCTGGATCTCTACTTACATATTACCTCCACAGGCCTTTCCTGCTCCTGGGAAGATCTTCTCTCTATCCCACTGTCTTATTTCTTTTCTTTTTTTTTTTTTAGACAGAGTCTTGCTCTGTCACCCATGCTGGAGTGCAGTGCATGATCTTGGCTCACTGCAAGCTCCGCCTCCCAAGCTCAAGTAGTTCTCCTGCCTCCGCCTCCTGAGTAGCTGGGACTACACGTGCTGGCCACCACACCCGGCTAATTTTCTGTATTTTTTTTTAGTAGAGACAGGGCTTCACCGTGTTAGCCAGGATGGTCTTGATCTCCTGACCTTGTGATCTGCCCACCTCAGCCTCCCAAAGTGCTGGGATTACAGGCGTGAGCCATCGCGCCCGGCCCCACTGCCTTATTTCTTCATAGCATCTATCATCATCTAAAAGGTTAACATGCCCTTTTTGTTTTTTACATGTTTACTACCTGTTTCCTCTCACTAGCATACAAACGACTTAAAGACACAATCCTTTCTGTTGTGTTTTCTTTTTTTTCTTCTTTTTGAGATGAAGTCTCACTCTGTCGCCAGGCTGGAGTGCAATGGCTTGATCTCAGTTCACTGTAACCTCCACCTCCCCAGTTCAAGCTATTCTCATGTCTCAGCCTCCCAAGTAACTGGGATTATAGGTGCCCGCCACCACGCCTGGCTAATTTTTGTATTTTTAGTAGAGACAGCGTTTCGCCATATTGGTCAGATTGGCTTCGTACTCCTGACCTCAGGTGATTCACCCACCTCGGCCTCCCAAAGTGCTGGGATTACAGGCGTGAGCCACCATCTGTTGTGTTTTCTATGGTCTCCTCAGTAACAAGCATCTATGTAACAGCAGATACTTACTATCTGCTAAATAAACTGATGTGAGAGAAATGCGTACATGAAAGGGATTAGGAGAAGGCTTTCTAGAGGAGGTGATCCATAAACTAAACCTGGAAGAACTAGGTAAGTATTCAGGCAGACAGTGCAGTGAGGGAAATTGCAGAGCACATCTCTAAACTGTATAGAGTTTATTTGTGTATAAACTGTAATACAGTATATTTGTATATTTTTGAAATACAGTATATTTGTGAAACTGCAAGTAGTTCAACATGATAATGCAAGATAATGAAAAGTTATGGAGTAAAAACAATCTAGGCCTGATGCAGTGGCTCATGCCTGTAATTCCAGCACTTTGGGAGGCCAAGGCAGATGGATCACTTAAGCCCAGGAATTTGAGACCAGACTGGGCAACACGGCGAAATTCTGTGTCTTCAAAAAATACAAAAAATTAGCCAGGTGTGGTGGTGCATGCCTGTAGTCCCAGCCACTTGAGAGGCTAAGATGGGAGGAGCACGAGAGTCCAGGAGGTGAAGGCTCCAGTGAGTTGAGATGGTGCCACTATACTCCAGCCTGGGTGACAGAGCAAGACCCTATCTCAAAAGAAAAAAAAAAAAAAAAAAGGGAACAATGTATAATTCCTAGAGAACTCCCTTCTCTACTCTAAATCTACTGAAACACTGAATAGAATCTTAGGAAT
>NW_012106141.1:6076719-6078928 GCF_000951045.1 Mandrillus leucophaeus | reverse complement strand
GGCGAGGTGGCGGGCGCCTGTAGTCCCAGCTACTCGGGAGGCTGAGGCAGGAGAATGGCGTAGACCCGGGAGGCAGAGCTTGCAGCGAGCTGAGATGCGGCCACTGCACTCCAGCCTGGGCGACAGAGCGACACTCCGTCTCAAAAAAAAAAAAATAGACCTGCTTAATTGTAAGGAAAGTAAAATTAGCAAAAATTAAAATTATTAAATTGGCAACGATACTTAGCTGCAAAAAATGTTTTTAAATGAGGCCAACCAAGAAAGGAAAGAGAATGTAGAAAGGGAAACAGAAATCCACCAGAGAGAAAATTCTCATTTTATAGTTTAAGTGTTGGCTTGGAATTTTGTAAATGAAATCCATGTATTTTTATTTATCCCTAGAAACCAGCAGAATCAGGTGTCTCAGAAATTCTCAGTAACTAATTGAACTGAACCAACCTCATCACAGCCTTTGGCAGCAGGTACCTAAATTATCTTTAATTTCCACTAAATCGGGGGTTGGGGGTGAGTAGGATGTTGAACTATGTTTCCTTTTGTAGCAAAAAAAATTTCAAATATAAGTAGTTTCAAGATATTTTATTAACTCTTTGTTCAAATTGTAGAGGTTCAGTTATTTGATTTTACTTTCAGGGATCAGTATGGTTATAATACATTGAGAGGAGGAATAGTGTGGTGCTTAAAGAATGTGAACTTTAGAACCAGACCAACCAGGTCCAAATCCCAGCTGTGCAACCTTAGGCAAGTTACTTAAATTCTCTATACCTCAGTTTACTCATGTAAAAAATGGAGCTAACAATAGTACCTACCTTATAGGACTGTTGTAAGAAGTACAGGCGATAAGAACAATGTCTGTCGGTGTACAGTGTATAATATTTGCTACCATTACAACTACTTTTCAATTGTTTTTCTAATTAACTTGAAAATAGTATTTTACCCATGAACAACCTCCACAGTTAAAACTTTTTATGGGAATATGAACACTAATCATTTTACTTGGATTCCAAGCAAGAATTATCTACTAATATGCTACTTACACTAACTGATTAATTTTCTGCTGTTGCTCCTTGGATCTTCTGTATTTTAGCAGCTTACTTTGTGTTGGTGTATCAACGCCTATGTTTTCTGGGAGATGGACAATGGGGGATAACTTCAAGTTCAGAGCTTCCTTTTCTGCTGCAATGGCAGCTTTGTTTGCATCTGACATCTTGATCTCCCAAAAATTAAAATACTCTGTACTCTGAGGAGAAAAAGTTCACAAAGCCATTATTATGTCAGCAAGCCTCGATATATTCATAACATATCTAACATATTAATGCCAAAAATAAAATTCTAGACACTTTTGGATCTTCCTCCCAAGTATGGCATTAGTCTAAAGAATGACAGTTGAGGTAAGTTGGCAGGGATTCCTGTTAGAACTCTACAACCCACTTATGAAGCAATGAGCCAGTCAGTTCCCCTTTAGGGCTTGTTTCCTAATGGATGAAATTAAGGAATTGAATTAGATGCTCTGTAAATATCCCTACAGCTCTAACATTCTGGGTTCAAAATTTTCCCTAGATGCAAACCACCACCACCACCACCACCACAAATCCAGTTGTTAAGGGATGATCCCCTTCCCAGTAAAAGCTGATATTTAACATCATTAATGGTTTGTGTTTTTTTTTTGTTGTTGTTTTGTTTTTGTTTTGAGACAGAGTCTTGCTCTGTCGCCCAGGCTGGTGTGCAATGGCGTGATCTTGGCTCACTGTAACCTCCACCTCTCAGGTTCAAGTAGTTCTCCTGCTTCGGCCTCCCGAGTAGCTGGGACTACAGGCGCACAACCACGCCCATCTACTTTTTCTTATTTTTAGTAGAGACAGGGTTTCACCTTGTTGGCCAGGCTGGTCTCGAACTCCTGACCTTAGATGATCTGCCCGCCTCGGCCTCCCAAAGTGCTGGGATTACAGGCGTGAGCCACTGCGCCCAGCCAATTATTAATGTTCTTAAACATCAATATGATATCTTAGTCTTGCTGCCTTCCAAGAAAGTGATGCTATGATCAAGCAAAAAATAGGCATACTTAATGCACGGCAAATCTAAAAATGTCATGTAAATGCTCAAAAATTTTACTGTGGGCCAGGCGCGGTGGCTCACGCCTGTAATCCCAGCACTTTGGGAGGCCGAGGCGGGCAGACCACCTGAGGTCGGGAGTTCGAGCCAGCCTGGCCAA
>NW_012106141.1:6071931-6074624 GCF_000951045.1 Mandrillus leucophaeus | reverse complement strand
GCACCATCATGGTGAAAGGAGTCAGCTAGCTTTTGCCTTAGGTAGATAGCAAGGGAAGGGTCCTCACAGAACCCCCAGCCCATAGGTCAGTGCCTCATCCCCACTTAACATAAAAAGCAGCCTGGGAAAAAATTCAAGCTGCAGGCACCGATAAGAGAACTAGCACAGGGTGTTGTGACTGGAGATATGCCCACAGCTCCACAGATAGAAAAACCTCTGGCCCATTTGGACAAAAACTTGCACAGACCTCCTCCTCACTCACATAAAGGAACAAAGAAATGCCTTTGTCCATTGTATACTCAGTGGGCTCCTAGGAAAGAAAAAAAAAGTTTATTTTCCTTTTGTGGGCATGGGCACAGTAGGCTCCAGTAGGTTCCGGTGGGCACTCTACTTTCCTTTATTTGGATTGTAAATCCGGCTTCCGGGAATCATCACTTCAGCTCCTGATTGGTCCTGGGCCAAGGTTCAGGGCCAAGCTTTCACTTCGGCTCCTGATAGGTCCTGGGCCAAGTCAAGCAGCATCTATGAATCATCATTTCAGCTCCTGATTAGTACCAGGCCAAGGCTCCAGGGTAGGGGGGTTGAGGGACAAAGCACATTCCTTCCCCTTCCCAGTTCTTAAAACCCCTGGACCTCAGCCTCATAGGGAGCACCCCGTTCAGGTCCCCCTCTCTGCTGGCAGACAGCTTTCTTTTTTTGCTTATTAAATGTTCGCTCTAAACTCAACTTTGGGTCTGCGCTCCTTAATCATCTTGGAGGTAGGACAAAGAACTCCAGGTGTTATCTCAGACAATGAGAAACTGTTACATCTTGGTGCATTGCTGAGACTACAGCAATAGCTCACTGCATCCTTAAACTCCTGGGCCCAAGGGATCCTCCCACCTTAGCCTGAGTAGCTGGGACTGCAGGCACACACCACGACGTCGGCTAATTTTAAAAAATATTTTGTCGGGACAGTGTCTTACTATGTTACACGGGCTCATCTCAAACTCCTGGGCTCAAGCAATCCTCCTGCTTCAGCTTCCTAAAAGTGTTGGAATTATAGGCGTGAGCCACCATATCTGGCCTGAATGTCAATTTGGTTAGGCTAAACTAGGACTAAAGAGAAGGCAGCAATCTTGTGTACGATATACCCACCTTCTCCCAGTCATTAATCAAACACTAATCTAGGACTGCTGTGAGGAGATTGCAGCTCAATTCAAGTCCCTGGTCAATTGACATTGGTCTAAGGAGATTATCCTGGGTGAGCCTGACTCAATCAGTAGGAATCCTTTTAAAAAGATTTAGGCCTGGAAAAGTGGATCAACCCTGTAATCCCAGCACCTTAGGAGGCCGAGCCAGGCAGACTGCTTGAGGGAGTTTGAGATCAGCCTGGGCAACATGGTGTAACTCTGTCTCTATTTTTAAAAATTAAAAATTAAAAAAATAATAATAAAGAGATGGGCATGCCCTGAGTCAAACTCCAAACAGCAGCTGGGTCTACAACTGCTCTGCCCTACAGACCTTGGACTTGCTTAACCAGCCCCCTCCATTGCATAAGCCAATTCTTAGTAAAAAAAAAAAAATATATATATATATACACACACACACACACACATATATATAGATGATATATATTATCTCTTACTGGTTCTGCTTCCCACTTTGAACCCTGACTGACACAATGTACATCCTTTTTTTTTCACTTAAAAAAATTTTTATTTTAGAGACAAAGTCTCACCATGTTGGCCAGGTTGGTCTTGAACTCCTGGCCTCAAGCAATCCTCCTGCCTTGGCCTCTAGATGTGCTAGAATTACAGGTGTGAGTCACCACGCCTGGTCGATGTACATCCTTTTTAATAGCCATGTTTCCAAAAGTGTGTTCTTTTACAAGAACAGAGTCCTCTTGAGCTTATACAAATAAATATATTGCCATAAAACAACAATACTCATGGATAGTTTCCTAATTCTGGAGATACTAGGTAGACATAAAGATACATATTTCAATTTTACTCACAAAATATACCAAAAAGTTACCAAATTGCTATAAAACTACAGATAATGCAGAGAAAAAAAGTTTTCTTAACTCTGAAAGAAAATAATAATAAAAAGTCAGCAATGTTTCAAGCAAAAAAGTCATTAAAATCATTTCAGTCCTAATCAGTTCCACCCCATGTAATTAAGTTTTGTTCTACTTGATAAATTAGCAATTTTAAGTCTAGTTTTACCATTGGAGTTTCTAAAGTTCTTATTCAGTCCAATTGAATAATCAACAGAGGACTGTGTTCCAGAGTATGTATCAGAGACTTTTTGTCCTTTTCATAAACCTCTTTGAAGACACAATGCTTTAGGATTATATTTGCTTGCAAAAATCATTTAGTAACATTAGAATAAAGCAATTTACTATGAACAACAAGATTTAGAATGGCTATGGTGAAAGACCTGGTAAGAGTTTACAACAATGATGTGATTGACAAGGAAATTTGTTTTTTTTCTGTAGTCTATAACAAGTTTACGTAGTAGCCATAATTATGACTGATAACATAAACAAAGACATCAGATTTTTAGGAATCTCATATACTTTTAAAACACATATTAATAACATGTTCATATAAATGTAATGCAAAGGTTTCCTGTATAATTTACGTATCAAATAAATGTCTCTCTTAGGCTTCCAGGGGCCATTCTGGGATAACCTAAGGTTAGTTTGAGGC
>NW_012106141.1:6066459-6067576 GCF_000951045.1 Mandrillus leucophaeus | reverse complement strand
ATACCTGCCCTGGGAAGGAAAGGAAGAGAAAAGCAGAGAACAAGTACCTGATTGTTTCTCACTACTTCCCCGTTGCGCAGACGACAGGGAGAGAGAGAGAGAGAGTCAGAGCCTCTCCTCAGGTGGAAGGAAGGGGGATAACGAGGGAGAAACGTCCGGAACGCCACCGGCTCTCAGTCGAGTAGCTGGAGAAGGGCGGTCGCTGACCGGGTGGAAACAACGCCGTCGCCATGGAAACTGTGGCGGCCCCAGCTGGAGGGCCTGGGTGAAGGTTGCCAGGAGAGGCAGTTGCTGAGCTGCGAGGGATTAGGATTACCTATCACAACAATAATTCATTACTCAAATAAATGGGGCGTATTTTCTGTTTTATGTTTTTTTTAACCTAACTGCCTTTCCTTGGAAGGGGACCAGGAAATCAGGATCTTCAAATTATGGAAAACTGCAAGACTGGAAATTTAGATCTGTTGGAAAACAGATTCATGGAAACACTCTCAGCAAGAGAATTAAGTCTTCAAGTGTCCCCTAGTGACATCCTAGGGGATTAGTTACAAATAAATATTGTAACTAATCAGCAATATAATTTATCTTGCTTCTAGATTTGCTATTTGTTAACACAGCACTTCCAGGAATTATTTGGCAAAACCAAACAAGTTAAGGTGTGTGCATTTGGTGAGTACCCTGGGAGAAAGATGTGCAATTTTGCTGTTTGAAGCTGCACAATGCATACTACATCTAACGATAATAGCCTACAAGAATACTATGTGCCAAAATTAAATTAGGGAAGTGAATGAATTCTACTGGTGTGTTAACAGCATATTCATTCAACAAATATTTCAGCACCTTCTATGTGTCAGTTGCTACGTAATTTTTTTGTTTGTTTTAATGAGAGTACAGCCTACACTATTGTGTCTGGCACACAGGAGGTGCTCTAAAATGTCATTTAAGTGAGTGAATGAACAAGTAAAACTTCCTAGTAGTTTGTAAAAGCAAATTATCTTTCTGTAGAAAATAAAATACTTGTATAAATAATGTGACTTTTTTTTTTTTTTCCGAGACAGAATTTTGCTCTTGTTGCCTAGGCTGGAGTGCTTACCACAACCTCCACCTCCCAGATTCA
>NW_012106141.1:6062115-6064414 GCF_000951045.1 Mandrillus leucophaeus | reverse complement strand
CTAAGGAGATTATCCTGGGTGAGCCTGACTCAATCAGTAGGAATCCTTTTAAAAAGATTTAGGCCTGGAAAAGTGGATCAACCCTGTAATCCCAGCACCTTAGGAGGCCGAGCCAGGCAGACTGCTTGAGGGAGTTTGAGATCAGCCTGGGCAACATGGTGTAACTCTGTCTCTATTTTTAAAAATTAAAAATTAAAAAAATAATAATAAAGAGATGGGCATGCCCTGAGTCAAACTCCAAACAGCAGCTGGGTCTACAACTGCTCTGCCCTACAGACCTTGGACTTGCTTAACCAGCCCCCTCCATTGCATAAGCCAATTCTTAGTAAAAAAAAAAAAATATATATATATATACACACACACACACACACATATATATAGATGATATATATTATCTCTTACTGGTTCTGCTTCCCACTTTGAACCCTGACTGACACAATGTACATCCTTTTTTTTTCACTTAAAAAAATTTTTATTTTAGAGACAAAGTCTCACCATGTTGGCCAGGTTGGTCTTGAACTCCTGGCCTCAAGCAATCCTCCTGCCTTGGCCTCTAGATGTGCTAGAATTACAGGTGTGAGTCACCACGCCTGGTCGATGTACATCCTTTTTAATAGCCATGTTTCCAAAAGTGTGTTCTTTTACAAGAACAGAGTCCTCTTGAGCTTATACAAATAAATATATTGCCATAAAACAACAATACTCATGGATAGTTTCCTAATTCTGGAGATACTAGGTAGACATAAAGATACATATTTCAATTTTACTCACAAAATATACCAAAAAGTTACCAAATTGCTATAAAACTACAGATAATGCAGAGAAAAAAAGTTTTCTTAACTCTGAAAGAAAATAATAATAAAAAGTCAGCAATGTTTCAAGCAAAAAAGTCATTAAAATCATTTCAGTCCTAATCAGTTCCACCCCATGTAATTAAGTTTTGTTCTACTTGATAAATTAGCAATTTTAAGTCTAGTTTTACCATTGGAGTTTCTAAAGTTCTTATTCAGTCCAATTGAATAATCAACAGAGGACTGTATTCCAGAGTATGTATCAGAGACTTTTTGTCCTTTTCATAAACCTCTTTGAAGACACAATGCTTTAGGATTATATTTGCTTGCAAAAATCATTTAGTAACATTAGAATAAAGCAATTTACTATGAACAACAAGATTTAGAATGGCTATGGTGAAAGACCTGGTAAGAGTTTACAACAATGATGTGATTGACAAGGAAATTTGTTTTTTTTCTGTAGTCTATAACAAGTTTACGTAGTAGCCATAATTATGACTGATAACATAAACAAAGACATCAGATTTTTAGGAATCTCATATACTTTTAAAACACATATTAATAACATGTTCATATAAATGTAATGCAAAGGTTTCCTGTATAATTTACGTATCAAATAAATGTCTCTCTTAGGCTTCCAGGGGCCATTCTGGGATAACCTAAGGTTAGTTTGAGGCTGAAAATACTTAATTTAGAATTTGAAATTTGACTTTGGGAAGCCTGTCAAGTATGTCAAAGGATAAAAACACTCAATTAAAATAGAAAAGGCCAGGCTCAATGGCTCAAACTTGCAATCCCAGCACTTTGGAAGGCCGAGGTGGAAAGATCACTTGAGCCCTGGAGTTTGAGACCAGACTGGGCAACATCGGCGGACTCTGTCTCTATAGAATATTTTCAAAAACTTAGCCAAGCATTGGTGGTGTGCACTTGTGGGCCCAGCTACTTGGAAGACTGAGGTGGGAGGATCGCTTGAGCCTAGGAGGTCGAGGCTGTGTGAGCCATGACTGTACCATTGCACTCCAGCCTGGGTGACAGAGTGAGACACTGTCTCAAAAAAAAATTTTTTTTTAAATGAAAACAAACTAGGAAAGTTTTAAGACATTTGATCAAAAGAAGATCACAGGTTACTGTAAAGTAACAGTTATTCATTTAGCCAAAGACAGAATTTAAAAGATTTTACAAAGCAGTGCTCATTTCGGCAGCACAAAATACTAAAGCTGAAATGATACAGAAAAGATTACCATGGCGCCTGCATAAGGATGACACATAAATTTGTGAAGCATTCCATAGTTTTAAAAATATATATTTTATAAAGCAAAATGCTTCATTTTTTGATAGAAGACTCAGTTTTCCAAATAATGAAAGATCTAACAAAGAGAGCAGGGCCAGATGCAGTGGCCTGTGCCCATAATCCCAGGTACTCAGGAGGCCGAGGTGGGAGGATCACTTGAGCTCAGGAGTTCAAGGCTGCAGTGAGCTATTATGGCAGCACCTGTGAATAGCCAATG
>NW_012106141.1:6052967-6053255 GCF_000951045.1 Mandrillus leucophaeus | reverse complement strand
GTATATCCATTTATTTTTGTGTACATTTTTCCATACATTTTTATTTTTTGAGATAGAGTCTCACTCTGCCACCCAGGCTGGAGTGCAGTGGCACAATCTTGGCTCACTGCAACTTCTACCTCCCGGGTTCAAGCGATATTCCTGCCTCAGCTTCCCAAGTAGCTGGGACTACAGGCACGCACTACAGCGCCCGGCTAATTTTTTTTTTTTTTTGTATTTTTAATAGAGATGGGGTTTCCCCATGTTAGTCAGGCTAGTCTCGAAGTCCTGACCTCAGGTGATCCACCC
>NW_012106141.1:6048043-6052655 GCF_000951045.1 Mandrillus leucophaeus | reverse complement strand
AGAAAGTTATTTATTTTGAAAAAACAAAGCCACCAGGTATAGTGTCTCACTGCTAATTTCAGCCCTTTGGGAGGCTGACGCAGATGGATCGCTTGAGCCCAGGAATTTGAGACCAGCTTGGGCAACATAGTGGGATCCCCCATCTCTACAACAAATACAAAACAATTAGTTCAATGCAGTGACGTGTACCTAAAGTTGGAGACAAAGGAGTTCAAGGCTGCAGTGAACTATCATGTTGCCACTGCACTCCAGCCTGGGTGGCAGAGTGAGACTCTGTCTTAAAAAAAATAAAAAGTGGCTGGGTGCGGTGGCTCATGCCTGTAATCCCAGCACTTTGGGAGGCAAAGGTGGGTGGATGACCTGAGGTGGGGAGTTTGAGGCCAGCCTGACCAACATGGAGAAACCCTGTTTCTACTAAAAATACATTAGCTGGGTGTGGTGGTGCATACCTGTAATCCCCGCTATTCGGGAGGCTGAGGCAGAAGAATCGCTTGAACCTGGGAGGCAGAGGTTTTCAGTGAGTCAAGATCATGCCATTACACTCCAGCCTGGGCAACAAGAGTGAAACTCCATCTCAAAAAATAAATAAATAAAATAAAGAGCAAAGAAAGTACAAAACTAACTTAACCCTGCATCAGCCAGTCTCATCTTAACCAAGGTCTTTCAGATATTGGACACAGGTACTTTTCCCAATATCCCTTGCCCTTCTCCAACCCCAGTCATCCTGTTCCTGAGTATCCATGTGGCATCCAGGACAGCTATGAAGGGCAGAGCCCATCTATGTCCTGGATTTACAAACCAGGTATAGAGCCCAGTACAGAGGATAAAGCTGTGAAGATGATGGTGGAGGTTCCAACCCCTCCCAACATGACAAGGATGCAGAGTTGCGCCAAGGAGGACAGGGCAATACTGCACTCAGCTTTACACACAGCTGGTGGTCCAGGTGATACAGACACACGTTTCCAGGCTTCACCATGGCCACCTGTCTACATCTCAGAATCCAGAGGCCTAAAGCCAAAGACAAAAGCTCATATCAAAATGTGCGCAAGGTTTCAGGGGAGCCCAGCAGCCAGTCCTCATAGTTTTAACTTATACACAAATCAAGCCAAGTATTAAAAATATCATGGAAGCAATAGTTTTATGACTTTAAAATATCTAGCAAAGAAAGCATAAATCTGTCTGACCAATTGATGCAGGCAAAATGTCTAAATTAAATTCTGAAGATATATATATATTTTTTTTTCCAAGACAGGGTCTCACTCTGTCTTCGAGGCTGGAGGGCAGTGGCACGATCTCGGCTCACTGCAACCTCTGCCTCTTGGGTTCAAAAGATTGTCCTGCCTCGGCCTCCTGAGTAGCTGGGATTACAGGTGCCCGCCACTGCGCCTGGCTAATTTTTGTATTTTTAGTAGAGACAGGGTTTCACCATGTTTAGTAGAGATGGTGAAACCCCGTCTAACTTTTGCATTTTTAGTAGAGACGGCATATCACCATATTTAGTAGAGATAGTGAAACTCCATCTCTACTAAAAATACAAAACTTAGCCAGGCATGGCAGTGCACACCTGTAATCTCAACTACTTGGGAGGCTGAGGCATGAGAATCACTTGAACCCGGGAGGTGGAGGCTGCAGTGAGCCGAGATCATGCCACTGCACTCCAGCCTGGGTGCCAGAGTGAGGCTCCATCTCAAAAATAAAGAAAAATTAAAAAAATTTATATGGCGGCCAATGACAATTACAGTATCAAACACCTTTTTTTCCTGCAATTAAAACCAAATGTTTTTAGCTTTTCCCCTTTCAAGAAAATGAAAATTAAAGCTTTTCTATAATTGCAAGCAAAACAACTCTAATGGCCCTCTTAGAAGAAATCCAGAACTTCATACTATGGCTTAGAATGCACTACACAATCTGGTGGATGCATATCTTTCTTATCTGCTACTCTCCCCTGGTCTCACCGTACTTATCACACTGGACCTTTCTGGTCTACAGGTAAAGCAATTCATTTGTTTTTCAAGGCCTTTTTCTTTTTTTTCTTTTTTTTTGAGATGGAGTTTCGCTCTTGTTGCCCAGGCTGGAGTGCAATGGCGTGATCTCGGCTCACTGCAACCTCTGCCTCTTGGGTTCAAAAGATTGTCCTGCCTCGGCCTCCTGAGTAGCTGGGATTACAGGTGCCCGCCACTGCGCCTGGCTAATTTTTGTATTTTTAGTAGAGACAGGGTTTCACCATGTTTAGTAGAGATGGTGAAACCCCGTCTAACTTTTGCATTTTTAGTAGAGACGGCATATCACCATATTTAGTAGAGATAGTGAAACTCCATCTCTACTAAAAATACAAAACTTAGCCAGGCATGGCAGTGCACACCTGTAATCTCAACTACTTGGGAGGCTGAGGCATGAGAATCACTTGAACCCGGGAGGTGGAGGCTGCAGTGAGCCAAGATCACACCACTGCACTCCAGCCTGGGTGGCAGAGTGAGGCTCCATCTCAAAAATAAAGAAAAATTAAAAAAATTTATATGGCGGCCAATGACAATTACAGTATCAAACACCTTTTTTTCCTGCAATTAAAACCAAATGTTTTTAGCTTTTCCCCTTTCAAGAAAATGAAAATTAAAGCTTTTCTATAATTGCAAGCAAAACAACTCTAATGGCCCTCTTAGAAGAAATCCAGAACTTCATACTATGGCTTAGAATGCACTACACAATCTGGTGGATGCATATCTTTCTTATCTGCTACTCTCCCCTGGTCTCACCGTACTTATCACACTGGACCTTTCTGGTCTACAGGTAAAGCAATTCATTTGTTTTTCAAGGCCTTTTTCTTTTTTTTCTTTTTTTTTTCTTGTTGCCCAGGCTGGAGTGCAATGGCGCGATCTCAACTCACTACAACCTCCGCTTCCCAGGTTCAAGTGATTCTCCTGCCTCAGCCTCCCTAGTAGCTGGGATTACAGGTGTGTGCCACTATGCCCAGCTAATTTTTTGTACTTTTAGTAGAGACGAGGGGTTCACTATGTTGGCCAGGCTGGTCTCGAACTCCTGACCTTAGGCAATCCACCCGCCTCAGCCTCCCAAAGTGCTGGGATTACAGACATGAGCCACTGCGCCCGGCTTCTTCAAGACCTTTGAAAGAAATAGCAATGAAGTGCACGATTCCTTAGGCCAGGGGAGGCGGTTTTCACTTGTTATCCCAGAGTTTTGGGAGGGTAAGGCGGGGGGCTTGCTTGAGGCCAGGAGTTCGAGACCAGCCCAGGCAACATGGTGAAGCTCTTCTCTACTAAAATACAAAAATTAGCTGGGCATGGTGGTGTGTGCCTTGGGAGTCCCAGTTACTTGGGAGGCTGAGGCACAAGAATCGCTTGAACTCTGGAAGCCGAAGTTGCAGTGAGCCAAGATTGCACAGCTGCACTCCAGCTTGGGCGAAAAAGCAAGACCCTACCTAAAAAATAAAAAAAATAAACAGATAAACAACTATTTCTTAATACAAGTATGCCCCATTATTATTCCTTATCTGAAATTCGAATTTAACTGAGATTCTGTAATTTTATTTGTTAAATGTAGTCACTCTAAATAGAGTTTTCCCATCTCTTTACTAACTAAAAATAAACACTGGGTGGCTCTTGCCTATTTGTACTTGGGAGGGTGAGGAGGGAGGATCACAGGAGCCCTAGAGTTCGAGGGGGCAGTGAGCTACAAGGCCACTGCATTCCAGCTTGGGCGTCAAAGTGACAACCCGTCTCTAATAAAAAATAACAAACAGGCTTCCGCAGTTTGTCAGTACTATTTGTTTCTGCCAATTAATAGTTGGGTGACCCTGAACAGGTAATATCTCGGGACTCCGCATTTGTAAAGCGATGGATACAGACCTACCTCGTAAGAACTATGAGGCTTAAATAAGATAGTGTGTGTAGCGTTTCTCTTATAGCCTGCGCTCACTAAATGGAGTTATTGTATATCGTTCGTTATTAACTACCACAAAGGCTCTGCTCAGTGCGTAGGCGCTGGCTCAGCCTGGGGTGAACCCACCACGCCACCGAAACGAGCGATCAGGGTCGGCAAAGCTGTGGAGATGAAATAGGCAACACCTTCCACACTGCGAGTAAAGCTCGCAATCCAGGTGGAGGCTTCCACGTCCTAGCGTAGTCCAGCCTGGTGCGCAGGGAGGAGAGTTCGCCAGCCAAGATTCCAACACAGGTGCCCACCTCCTCTAGCGAAGCGGAACACGTGACACCGCCCCATCCACTTCCGGCTTGGAGGGCATGCCCTACCGTCACCAGCATGCACTTTCGACAAAACCGTGGACTCTAGTATTTTCCTCTGATACCTTTATATTTTCTTCACTTCCCTATAATTCTGACCTATCTTGTAGATAAAAATTAATCTTCAGACAATTAGAAACATGAGTGGCGACGCGCCTGGCGAAAGTGCGAGGCGGAAGCACTTCATTCTCTCTCTTCGCTAGCCGGAAGTCGCGAGGTCTGAATGAGTCAAAGCCGGCGGCCTCTGCTCCTCAGCTCCACCTGACAGTAGGCCGCTGATCGGCCGCGGGTCTCGTCGACCGCTAGGCCACCAGGTTCATGTGGAGGCTCCCAGGCGCCCGCGCCGCGCTTCGGGT
>NW_012106141.1:6044620-6047993 GCF_000951045.1 Mandrillus leucophaeus | reverse complement strand
GAGTCCCAGTTACTTGGGAGGCTGAGGCACAAGAATCGCTTGAACTCTGGAAGCCGAAGTTGCAGTGAGCCAAGATTGCACAGCTGCACTCCAGCTTGGGCGAAAAAGCAAGACCCTACCTAAAAAATAAAAAAAATAAACAGATAAACAACTATTTCTTAATACAAGTATGCCCCATTATTATTCCTTATCTGAAATTCGAATTTAACTGAGATTCTGTAATTTTATTTGTTAAATGTAGTCACTCTAAATAGAGTTTTCCCATCTCTTTACTAACTAAAAATAAACACTGGGTGGCTCTTGCCTATTTGTACTTGGGAGGGTGAGGAGGGAGGATCACAGGAGCCCTAGAGTTCGAGGGGGCAGTGAGCTACAAGGCCACTGCATTCCAGCTTGGGCGTCAAAGTGACAACCCGTCTCTAATAAAAAATAACAAACAGGCTTCCGCAGTTTGTCAGTACTATTTGTTTCTGCCAATTAATAGTTGGGTGACCCTGAACAGGTAATATCTCGGGACTCCGCATTTGTAAAGCGATGGATACAGACCTACCTCGTAAGAACTATGAGGCTTAAATAAGATAGTGTGTGTAGCGTTTCTCTTATAGCCTGCGCTCACTAAATGGAGTTATTGTATATCGTTCGTTATTAACTACCACAAAGGCTCTGCTCAGTGCGTAGGCGCTGGCTCAGCCTGGGGTGAACCCACCACGCCACCGAAACGAGCGATCAGGGTCGGCAAAGCTGTGGAGATGAAATAGGCAACACCTTCCACACTGCGAGTAAAGCTCGCAATCCAGGTGGAGGCTTCCACGTCCTAGCGTAGTCCAGCCTGGTGCGCAGGGAGGAGAGTTCGCCAGCCAAGATTCCAACACAGGTGCCCACCTCCTCTAGCGAAGCGGAACACGTGACACCGCCCCATCCACTTCCGGCTTGGAGGGCATGCCCTACCGTCACCAGCATGCACTTTCGACAAAACCGTGGACTCTAGTATTTTCCTCTGATACCTTTATATTTTCTTCACTTCCCTATAATTCTGACCTATCTTGTAGATAAAAATTAATCTTCAGACAATTAGAAACATGAGTGGCGACGCGCCTGGCGAAAGTGCGAGGCGGAAGCACTTCATTCTCTCTCTTCGCTAGCCGGAAGTCGCGAGGTCTGAATGAGTCAAAGCCGGCGGCCTCTGCTCCTTAGCTCCACCTGACAGTAGGCCGCTGATCGGCCGCGGGTCTCGTCGACCGCTAGGCTACCAGGTTCATGTGGAGGCTCCCAGGCGCCCGCGCCGCGCTTCGGGTGATCCGGACGGCGCTGGAGAAGCTGAGCCCGGCTGAAGCGCAGAGCCAGACAGCGGCGGGAGCGATGGAGCGCGCTGTAGTGCGCTGTGTACCCTCGGAACCCAAGCTGAGCCTGTCATTCGCTTTGGCTGATGGCAGCCACAAGAACATGCAGCGCGACCAGAGCGAGCCGCTGGGTCGAGTCCTCAGCCGCATCGCTACCAATGCCCTAAAGGGTCACGCTAAGGCGGCCGCCGCCAAGAAGAGCAGGAAGAGTCGGCCAAATGCGAGCGGCGGTGCGGCCTGTTCAGGGCCGGGGCCCGAGCCGGCTGTGGCCTGCGAGCCCGTGGTAAAGCTGTACTACCGGGAAGAGGCAGTGGCTGAGGACGTGCTCAACGTGGATGCCTGGCAAGACGGCGCGGTGCTGCAGATCGGCGATGTTAAGTACAAGGTGGAGCGCAACCCGCCCGCCTTCACCGAACTGCAGTTGCCGCGCTACATCATGGCCGGGTTCCCTGTGTGCCCCAAACTCAGCCTTGAATTTGGGGATCCCGCCAGCTCCCTTTTCCGCTGGTATAAGGAAGCCAAGCCCGGAGCGGCGGAGCCCGAGGTCGGTGTCCCGTCGTCATTGTCTTCCTCCTCACCTTCTTCTTCTTGGACTGAGACTGAGGTGGAGGAGCGTGTCTACACCCCGTCCAATGCCGACATCGGGCTAAGGCTCAAGCTTCATTGCACCCCAGGCGATGGGCAGCGCTTTGGGCCCAGCCGGGAGTTGGAAAGTGTGTGTGTGGTAGAGGCTGGTCCTGGCACCTGCACTTTTGACCACCGGCATCTCTACACGAAGAAGGTGACGGAGGACGCTCTCATCCGCACTGTCTCTTACAACATCCTGGCAGACACGTATGCGCAGACTGAGTTCTCGCGAACGGTCCTGTACCCATACTGTGCCCCCTACGCCCTGGAGCTCGACTACCGCCAGAACCTTATCCAGAAGGAACTTACCGGCTACAACGCCGATGTCATCTGTTTGCAGGAGGTTGACCGCGCAGTGTTTTCTGACAGCTTGGTACCCGCCCTAGAGGCCTTTGGGCTCGAGGGGGTGTTTCGAATCAAGCAGCACGAAGGCCTGGCCACTTTCTACCGAAAGTCTAAATTCAGCCTTCTTAGCCAGCATGACATTTCATTCTACGAAGCCCTCGAATCCGACCCACTTCACAAAGAACTGCTGGAGAAACTAGTTTTGTACCCATCAGCGCAGGAGAAGGTGCTCCAGAGATCTTCTGTTCTTCAGGTAAAGTAGCTCCGCCCATCTCTTCACATACTGTCCCACATTTAGGGGCCAGGAAGGCGAGGAATGAGGTGGGGGTTAAAACTGCGACGAAAGTATCCAGATACTGTTGAAAGGTGTGTTTGCCCTGGTATCTTTAGCACAAAGTTTACTCTTCATTCATTCAGCAGATATTTTTTGAACACCTCTCGTGTGCTTGCCACACTGCAGGTTGCCTTGAACAAGACAAGCAGGGACTTTTACAGTGCTTACAATCTAGCGAGAGGGACACATGCTAAATGCAAGAACAATAGTAGCTAATGTTTTTTTACTACTTGCCAAGCACTGTTCTGGCACATTTTAAAGTACTTAAAATTTAAGAGCGTGGTGTGTTTTGAAGTGCTCCATAAATATAAACTAGTTTTTAAATCATAGGCTCATTGAATCTTCACAGTAATTCACCTGTTCCCATTTTATAGATGTCATTTGTGTGTTAAAGTTTTTAAGTAATTGATTTTGTTCATAGCAAGAAGAGCATCTACCATTTTTTGGGCACCTAAGGTGTTTCATGCACCATATAAGATCATTTAATTGACTCCACACAACAGCCCATGAGGTGGATGGTATTGTCAGTGATTACCAGTACGAAAGTGGCTAGAGCCGGGCGCGGTGGCTCAAGCCTGTAATCCCAGCACTTTGGGAGGCCGAGACGGGCGGATCACGAGGTCAGGAAATCGAGACCATCCTGGCTAACACGGTGAAACCCCGTCTCTACTAAAAAATACAAAAAACTAGCCGGGCGAGGTGGCGAGCGCCTATAGTCCCAGCTACT
>NW_012106141.1:6024318-6044135 GCF_000951045.1 Mandrillus leucophaeus | reverse complement strand
TCGTGATCCGCCCGCCTCAGCCTCCCAAAGTGCTGGGATTACAGGCGTGAGCCACCGCGCCCGGCCTATATTGGACTATTATTAAAACATGTTACACTGAACCTAGTCATGTAGATCCTGAAACTTAAATAACAAGTAGGATTTCATGATTGCAGTCCTAGTTAATCACGGGAAGGAGATGGAAGAAAACGTTAGTTCGCCATATAGTCTTAGATAAAAACAGGTGGGGCGTGGTGGCTTATGCCTGTAATCTCAGCACTTTGGGAGGCCAAGGCAGGCGGATCACGAGGTCAGGAGATCGAGATCATCCTGGCTAACACGGTGAAACCCCGTCACTACTAAAAATACAAAACAATTAGCCAGGCGTGGTGGCAGGCGCCTGTAGTCCCAGCTACTCGGGAGGCTGAGGCAGGGGAATCGCTTGAACCCAGAAGGCGAAGGTTGCAGTGAGCCGTGATCACACCACTGCACTCCAGCCTGGTTGACAGAGTGAGACTCCATCTCAAAAAAAAAAAAAAAAAACCAACCAAACGAACAAAAACATTCAGGAGATTTGCAAATGCCAACTGAACTCTTGGCACTTTCCGTTTATTTTAGGTTTCAGTTCTTCAGTCTACAAAGGACTCTTCTAAAAGGATATGTGTTGCTAATACCCATCTTTACTGGCATCCTAAAGGTAGGTTTTATTTGGTATCACAAGTGACTTAAACGCGCGTAAGGTTGTTTAAAGCTGTTTTACACAAATATATATCTTGAATGTCACCCAGAAATTGTAATTTGTGTAGTTTTTCCTTTTTAACTTAAAGACAACTTTAAAAAATACTTACATTAATGTTTTTTATATTCATAGGTGGGTATATTCGCCTCATTCAAATGGCAGTAGCCTTGGCTCACATTAGACATGTTTCATGTGATCTGTATCCTGGCATACCAGTTATATTTTGTGGGGACTTTAATAGTACACCATCAACAGGAATGTATCATTTTGTCATCAATGGCAGCATTCCAGAGGATCATGAAGACTGGGCTTCCAATGGGGAGGAGGAAAGATGCAACATGTCTCTTACGCATTTCTTCAAGCTGAAAAGTGCTTGTGGTGAACCTGCTTACACAAATTATGTTGGTGGCTTTCATGGATGTCTAGATTACATTTTCATTGACTTAAATGCTTTAGAGGTTGAACAGGTGATTCCATTACCTAGTCATGAAGAAGTTACCACCCACCAGGCCTTACCTAGTGTTTCCCATCCCTCTGATCACATAGCACTTGTATGTGATTTAAAATGGAAATAGATGTGTGTTTAATGGAATTGAAGTCTGAAAAGGAAGTAGTTATTTTAGCAGAAAATTTAATATGAATCAAAGCTTATATGTAACCTTCAAAGAGGAATGGTAAAATGTTCAACCCTCCTAGTTATGTTCCCGATGTCTTCATTAATGAAACTGTTGATAATGTTTGCATCATACAGCTTTTCTTTCCTCGTTTTCCTCTACACTTGGAGGAGAAACAAATTATTTATTACTAGCAAGACAGAAAATTATATTATTTTTCTCCAATTTAAGACTCTCAGAAAAAGAAGATTGAATTATCGTGGTTTTTTGTTTGTTTTTTTTTTGTTTGTTTGTATGTTTTTTGAGACAGAGTTTTGCTCTTGTTGTCCAGATTGGAGTGCAATGGCGTGATCTCGGCTCACTGCAACCTCCGCCCCTGGGTTCAAGCGATTCTCCTGCCTCAGCCGCCCAAGTAGCTGGGATTACAGGCATGCGCCAACACGTCTGGCTAATTTTTGTATTTTTAGTAGAGATGGGGTTTCGCCACGTTGGCCAGGCTGGTCTCGAACTCCTGACCTCAGGTGATCCACCCGTCCCGGCCTCCCAAAGTGTTGGGATTACAGGCGTGAGCCACCGAGCCTGGCCCTTGTGTACATTTTTATAAGATAACTTTTTAGGTAGTAGTTCAGAATTTTTAAAGTACCATTTGAATGATCTTAATTTTTCTTTCATGACAACACATTCCAAAATGAATCATGCTTATGTACTAAGAGGGAAAATGTATGTAAGTTAAGGGTGAGAGACTTAAGTTATAGGTGACCTTAGAGACCTAAGGTGGAGAGACTTGACACATGGAAGGAGTAACATTAGGGTCTACCTCTACCTCAATTTAGTTAGTGATTTACTACAATTTCAGAGCTTTAACAAAAGATAAAAATAAATCGTCACCAATTGTTATTGCTTCTCATCTTTCATTTCTCAATGAACAAGTAAGGTATTTTCATTCTTATTTTTAGGATTTTAGTTTTTAGTGTATGGAACAAATGAACACAGTTTGTATTCTAATTCTTACTGCAGCTCATTTTAATTTTTAGGATGCAAGCACAATTTAGTATTCAAAGTCAGTAGCAACATATTCAACTTGATCCTATTGTCTTTAGTTACTCTTGCCCATGAAAAATATTCATAAATGAACAGGGTATTTGACCATATGATATTAGAAAATACAGCACAATATATTCATTTATGAGAAACTACCTACTGATATGGGCTTGAAATTTTGGGTGAATCATTGAGCATTTCTACGCTAGAAGTAATTTCAAAATTGTTGGTTTTTATAAACAAGAAAAAGGGTGAGTAGTGGGACTTTTAAGCATCTCTGAAATAAAAAAACTATTCTTTTTATAGACAAGCATTATAGTTTGAGTTACAGACAACAGTGTGTATATATGTAATATATATATATAGTAAAAGGAAATTTAAATATGAAGCCAAACTTTTTAAAATTAGAAACTACAAATGGTTATACTGATTAGTGTCTAGCCTAGAATGGTAACCAGGCTTTACTAATCCAATTATCAAACACATTATTTATAATGCATTAGCTGTATTAGCTGTTGCTTTTTTGATGTTCAGGATAACTATGTTATCTCATTTCTGCATTTAATTAATAGCTCGAGTATTAAAAGACCACCCCTTCAAGAAAAGCTTTGATTTTCCCCAGTCATGAAAGCCCTTGTTTCAAATTCTTTAATCTCTGAACCCAGTATCATAAAATTTTCCTCTTTTGATAATATCTGTACTTTCATATTCTGCTCACTATCAAATGTATTGTTAACTCTTAGTAAGTTTGAAAATGACGGGGTTTTATCTGCACTTGACATTGAACCTTGAAGTACTTTAAGTACTCCAAGGGAAAAATTAAAGTGGAAGTTTCTTGGGATCTTGTTTAGAAAAAACTATAAATAAAAAATTGATGCTACCAAATTGTGCCTTCCTAAATAACATTTTTGATAGCATTTTAACAGCAGTTTACAAATATGTAAATAATAGATTAAAACCAAAACTTGATTCTCTTGTGAATTTTTTTTTCATTTTAAAAATACATTTTTGGTCTGCTTTCAAACAAAGATGTTGATGGAACCCTTAGAGTGACTTGGGAGAAAACGAAGTGTGACATCAAAAAGTTGAGATACATTTTGAAAGAAAAAATTCAAACATGCCCATGAAAAAAGCATACAGGTTCCACATTAGCACTGGCTAGATTAAACTGTAGTCAGAAAACTCAGCACTTAACAGACATTCCATGTCCTATATCCTTAATTTTGATATTTTCTGACTAAACAATATACTCAGATTGTATACAGGCATTTCAGATTATTAGGACATGGAATGTTATTGTGAAGTGCCATACACTCTGATCAAATCTCCAATATACAGATAGGTTAAAATGATTGGAGTCCAAAGGTAGAGAACACTAAGAAAATGTATAAATAGCATACACATTTCTTTGTACTCATGAGTCAGAAGGCAGTGTTATTCAGAAATATCTGTTTAAAGCACCTGTGTGATTGCATTTTTCTATTACATTTGGATTTTTTAGTACATTTAATTTTAAGAAAACATGGGAAATCTAGTGACTTTCTATGGTAAACCACATTTTATAATGTCACAAGTTCTTGCTATAGGAATTAACATTCTAAAATTTTATATTGATTATAAAAGAGTATTTCAGAACATATTATTCTGTTAAAATGAACTCTTACACAGTTGCCGCTACAGCACATGTATCTGCCAATAATCATAATTCATTAGTGAACAATCGTTTCTGGCTGTATGTTCTTTTTGAAATTCTGAATGCTAAAATCAGTTGTTTCAAAATTTCAAGAATTTCACTGAGTGGTGACTTTTCTGAGTACTAAGCTATGATCTCATCAGAATGTGCTAGTTTCAGTCTGGAGATAGATTTCTGAGGAGCCTAACACAAGGGAGAGAAGGTCCAAAGAACGCTACTGTGGAAAGTTCTTACGGTAGAAATTGTCATCTTTTGTATGTCATTCTCCAGCCATGAAATAAAGGCAGAGGGTTCCCTGCAAACTAGTTTGGTTGGGATAAATCCAATATTTATATATAATGAAAAATAAAAGTTTGCATTATTAGTTTATCACAAGACCCATGTGACACCTCAGAAAATATTCTCAGCATAATTTTTTTAAGAAATAGAGTCTTACTGTTACCCAGGCTGGAGTGCAGGGGTGCAGTCATAACTTACTACAGCCTCAAACTCTTGGGCTCAAGTGATCCTCCTGCCTCAGCCTCCCAAGTAGTTGAAATTACAAGCCCAACCTTTCATACCTGAAAACTAATTTTCTTTCTTTCTTTCTTTTTTTTTAAATGATACTTTAAGTTCTAGGGTACATGTGCCCAATGTGCAGGATTATTACATAGGTATACATGTGCCATGTTAGTTTGCTGCATGCATTAACTCGTCATTTACATTAGGTATTTCTCCTAATGCTATCCCTCCCCCTGCCCTGAAAATGAATTTTCTAAACACCAATAAAAACTATTTCAATGTTTTGAGAATTTTAATAATTTGCTTTAATATAGTATGGGAAGGCAACACTGTATAGAGGGACAGGCATAGTGGCTCATGACTGTAATCCCAACATTTTGGGAGGCTGAGGCAGGAGGATCACTTGAGCTGAGGAGTTCAAGACAAGCCTTGACAACATTGTGAGACCCTATATCTGCAAAAAATAAAGTTAGCCAGGCATGGTGGTACATGCCTGTAGTCCCAGCTGTTCAGGAGGCTGAGGCCAGAGGATCACTTGAGCCCATGAGGTCAAGCCTGCAGTGAGCTATGATCAAGGTGCCACTGCACTCCAGCCTGGGTGACAGAGCAAGACCCTGTCTCCAAAAAACCACTCTAGATTTCATTTTGTAGGGGGTAGGGAGGACAATTTTTAACAGCTCTAACTGACATGGATAATATATAAGTTCTGTGTTCTCACTTTATGCAAAAGTACTTTTTTAAATGTTGAAAATACTAGAGCTGTATTAACTTGATTTTTTTTTTTCTTAGCACTAACTTCAAAATAACCACACAGTACTGCTTGTAATTTTTGTATTTTTAGTAGAGACAGGGTTTCACAATATTGGCCAGGCTGGTCTTGAACTCCTAACCTCAGGTGATCTGCCTGCCTCAGCCTCTCAAAGTGCTGGGATTATAGGCATGAGCCATGGTACCCGGTCTAAATTTTAATTTTATATATAAATGGCAAAATAATCTTAAACATACTAAATCTGTTCACTTATCTGCTATGCTAGCAAACTCTGGGTTGTCAAAAATACATGTTCATATTGTCAGTGTTAGATTTTTATTCATAATTTAAAATTTCCTTCCAAAATTTCACAGAAAACTGAATTATTCATCTCCATCTTCTGTCCAATTTATGTATTGATTGTATGTCAAAGCATTTATGTAACAGTCCATTTTGCCCAGTAATTCACTTTAATGATGTTATCATGAAGTGTTGACGTACTTTTTTTTTTTAGTGTATTGAAGTATTCCTAGGTTGCATTTGTGCTAGTTTCATACCATTTGTGTTCCTTATATATTGAGGATGGTTCAGTAGGGGAATTGGATAGGCTTTATTTAGTTGGCTTTCTTATACTGGATAATATAAACATTTTTTTTTTTTCTTTTCTTTTTTGAGACAGGGTCTGGCTTTGTCACCCAGGCTGGAGGGCAGTGGTGCCATCACGGATCACTGCAACCTCCACCTCCTGGCCTTATGCAATCTTCCCACCATGGCCTCCCCAAATAGCTGGGACTACAGGTACTCACCACAACACCTGGCTAATTTTTGTATATTTTGCAGACAAAAAAAAAAAATGGTTTCACCATGTTGCCCAGGCTGGTCTTGAACTTCTGAGTTCAAGCAATCCACCCACCTCGGCCTCCCAAAGTGCTGATATTACAGACATGAGCCATCCCACCCAGTCAGCACATATATATTTTTTTTTAATAAGACAGAGTCTTATTAAAGCCTGCTGCCCAGGCTGGAGCACAGTGGCATGATCATAGCTCACTGCAGCGTCAAACTCCAGGGCTTAAGTGATCCTCCCACCTCAGCCTCCTGAATAACTGGGACTACAGGTGCATGCCACCATGCCTGGCTAATTTTTTAAATTGTTTGTAGAGATGGAAGTCTCTCTATGTTGCCCAGACTGGTCTTAAGGCCCAGACTGGTCTTAAACTCCTGGGCTCAAATGACTCTCCTGCTTCAGCCTCCCAAAGTACTGGGACTATAGGTGTGAGCCACCACACTTAGCCCTTTTCTAAAATAATTAAAAACAAATTTTTTCTCCAGAAAAGAACATATTTAGCAATTTTTAAAAACATGGGCACATAGTAGATGTATATATTTATGTGGGACATATTTCTTTTGATAGAGTAAATTGAGTATCCATCACATCAAGCATTTATTTGTGTTACAAACATTCCAATTGTACTCCCTCAGTTATTCTAAGATGTGATATACACACTTTTAAAAGGATTTATTGTGCTGGGTGTGGTGGCTCACGCCTGTAATCCCAGCACTCTGAGAGACTGAGGTGGGTGGATCACGAGGTCAGATCGAGACCGTCCTGGCCAACGTGGTGAAACCCCATCTCTACTAAAAATACAAAAATTAGCTGGGCATGGTGGTGCGCACCTGTAGTCCCAGCTACTTGGGGAGGCTGAGGCAGGAGAATCGCTTGCAGAGGTTGCAGTGAGCCAAGATTGTGCCACTGCACTCCAGCCTGGCAACAAAGCGGGACTCTGTCTCAAAAAAATAAAATACAATAAAATAATAAAAGGTTTTATTGCATATAATTCTTATATCCCCTGTGGAATAGTTTGGAAAAATGGTACATCCAAAGATAAAATCAGTTAGAAATAAACAGTGGCCTTCCTCAGAAAAGCTGGGTTAAGTATAATGTTTTGGGTATCTTAAACCAAGAAAGGGTATTTCTGTCCAAGCTGTAGAATTTTTAATAATTCTATTATAAATAATGGAATCAGGCCAGCGCAGTGGCTTATGTCACATAATCCCATTCTCCTTAAGAGCTTTTTGTCACTGCATATCAACTCAGTTGACAAGGACTGGCCCCCAAAAGAAGCTGCATACTCACTTGGCAGTCACTCCCTATTCCCCCTAGCTCCTGGCAGCAACTTAAGCTGTTTCTGTGGATTTGCCTATTCTGGACGTTTCATATACATTGAATCATATAATTTATGTAGTCTTTTGTGACTGGCCTCTTACGTAGGATGTTTTTAAGGTTCAGGAGTTTGTTTTTATGATGAATGTTCCATCTTATGGGCATACCACATTTGTCCATTCATTAGTTGACAGACATTTGAATTGCTTCCACTTCCTGGCTTCTATGAATAATGCTGCCATAAACATTTGTTTACAAGTTTTTGAGTGAATATGTGTTTTTGTTTCTCTTGGGCACACAGAAGGAGTGGAATTGTTGGGTCCTATGATAACCTTTTGAGGAACTGCCAAACTATTACTGAAAGCAGTTGCACTATTTTGCATTCCCATCAGCAATATGAGGGTTCCAATTTCCCTCCATCCTCATCAACACTTTATAAATCTTTTTGATTATAGGCATCCTAGTGTCAAGTGGCATCTTACTGTGGTTTTGATTTGCATTTCCATGATGGTTAATGATGTTAAGCATCTTTTCCTGTGCTCGTTGGCCATCTATATATCTCTCTGGAGAAATGTCTTTTGAAATACTTTGCCCACTTTAAAATGTTATTTGTTGTTTAGCCACCCCTCCTTAAAAAATACATAATAATCCATCATCCCTTGCCTTTTCAGGGCCATCCAGGAGGCAAATCTTTCTTAGTCTGTGCTTCATACATCCCTTTAGTTCCCAGCCTAAAAAAAAAAAAAAACACTGTGACCAAAATCTGGTGAGTTCCCAGAAAGCAGGGGTAAGCTGTCCAACACCAAGTACTTATATGCCCAATAAAATTGAAAATGTGGCCGGGCACAGTGGCTCATGCCTGTAATCCTAGCACTTTGGGAGGCCAAGGCGGGCAGATCACTTGAGGTCAGGAGTTTGAAACGAGCCTGGCCACATGGTGAACCCCCATCTCTACTAAAACTACAAAAACATTGGCTGGCTGTGGTGGTACACGCCTGTAGTCCCAGCTAATCCGGAGACTGAGGCAGGAGAATCACTTGAACCCAGGAGGCAGAGGTTGCAGTGAGCTGAGATCGTGCCACTGCACTCCAGCCTGGGTGACAGAGCACGACTCCGTGTCAAAAAAAAAAAAAAAATGAAAATGTATCATTTGAACAATATAGAAAAATGACTGACAAGGTCAGGAAGGAACCTAACTCCGCTGCCCTCTAACACATGAAGCCATACTGGCAGGGATCCAATAGTACAGCTACCTTAATTTTTCTTTGCCTGTGTCTAGATAAGCACTTTTGCTATTCATTTCTCACAATCTTATTAGAATTTAACCGTTTAAGATAAAGGGATAGTCCTCTAAAAGTAGCATAGTAAGAAACAGCAGCAGCCAAGCAGCCTTCCAATAGTGGCCCATGAATGCAAGGTCACATGTATATATTAGTAGAAATATATTTTCCCTGTTGGATCCTCAGGTAATGAACTTACAGACTATTGTTATTCAATCTAGTTTTCATACTAATTCTACCAAAGCTGATAACCAATATTTACATTATTGAAACATCCAGAAGTACAAGCTACCAGAAGGTACAAGCACTTGTTTTCTCTCCAGTTTTTCTCCATTGAAAAGCACTTGGTTGGATGTGGTGGCTCACACCTGTAATCCCACCTGAGGTCAGGAGTTCAAGATTAGCCTGAACTCCGTGAAAGGGGGGTGAAACCCCGTCTCTACTAAAAATACCAAAAATTAGCCGGACATGGTGGTATGTACCTGTAATCCCAGCTACCCAGGAGGCTGAAGCAGGAGAATCACATGAACCCGGGAGGCGGAGGTTGCAGTGAGCCGAGATCACACCATTGCACTCCAGCCTGGGTGATAGAGTGAGACTCCATCTCAAAAAAAAAAAAAAAAAGTAAAGCACTTATTTTCAATAACAAGTTAGGAGTCACTTTCAAACCTCCATGACAAAGAACCAGGTATTTCACGTTTAATTACATTTGGGCAGGGCAGAGTGGCTCATACCTGTAATCCCAGCACTTTGGGAGGCCTAGGTGGGTAGATCGCTTGAACTCCGGAGTTGAAGACTAGCCTAAGCAACATGGCAAAAGCCTATCTCTACAAAAAATACAAAAATTCACCAGACATGATGGCATGTACCTGCAGTCCCAGCTATGCGGGAGGCTGAGGTGGGAGGATCACTTGAGCCTGGGAGGTTGAAGCTGCAGTGAGCTGTGATCATGCCACTGCACTCCAGCCTGGGTGACAGAGCAAGACCCTGTCTCAAAAAAAAAAAAAAAAGGTTGGTCCTAGTAAGTGACCTGAAAGTAATTACTACTACATGACAGATAATTTTGTATACTCAAGTAAACTGAAGTATCTGAATGAGACACCAATACTCTCCACAGATACACCTCACTTTTTTTTTTTTTAAATAAATAGAGATGGAGGTCTCACTATATTTACCAGGTTGGTCTAAAACTCCTGGCCTCAAGGGATCCTCCCGCTTTAGCCTCGCAAAGTACTGGGATTACAGGCATGAGCTACCATGCCTTTTTTATTTTCAATGGAGGGTATATAAGGTAAGTGAAAAATTCCCTTAACAAAATATAGATATTACATCACAGAAAAGCAGCTTATGTTAAAGTGAGACAAAAGACAATGGGAAATATTATGGACAGAAAAAAAAATGCTTATTGGACAGGGGAACCAGAGAACAGATAATCGTACTATCCTCAACTCTGATGCTGTCAAGTGAGCCTGTAAGGGAATCACAGTTTCTCTACTGACATTGACAATTATTTGACAGAATACTTTTTAATCCAGGGATATAATCAACTGTTCTGTACAATAGGGGCGGTCACAGAGAACTCTTATTGCTTGACCAACAGTAGAATTGAATCTTGATAGCATCAACTATTTCATAAGAATACTTCAATAAATAAGGACAGTGACAGTAATTTTATGTTTGCATAAAACAGGGAAAGGCTAGGGGTTATCTCTCACTACTTTTCCCTAAAACATTTAAACCACTTCTGTTTGGGGGGAAAAAAAAGGAACTTTAAAAAAAAAATACAAAGACTGAAGAAAAAAATAATTTTTAGGAGTAAACGTGTCAAGTTCCTAAATTAATACTTTATTATTTTATTATTATTTTTTTGAGACGGAGTTTCACTCTTGTTGCCCAGGCCGGAGTGCAATGGCGCGATCTCGGCTCACTGCAACCTCCGCCTCCTGGGTTCAAGTGATTCTCCTGCCTCAGCCTCCCAAGTAACTGGGATTACAGGCATGCGCCACCACGCATGGCTAGTTTTGTATTTTTAGTAGAGACAGGGTTTCTCCATGTTAGGCTGGTCTCGAACTCCTGACCTCAGGTGATCCGCCCACCTCAGCCTCCCAAAGTGCCAGGATTACAGGTATGAGCCACTGCACCCAGCCTAATACTTTCTTTAAAAACTATAAAAATTAGCTGGACATGGTGGCTCATGCCTGTAGTACCAGCTACTTGTGCGGCTGAGATGGATCACTTGAGCCCAGGAAGTAAAGGCTGCAGTGAGCCAAGATCCTGCCACTGCACTCCAGCCTGGGTGACAGAGTGAGACCACCTCAAACAAACAAAAAAAATGTAATTTCCAATGGTAGTAAGAGCTGCCTTACATCACAAGTGAGATTACATGGATTCTCTAGTCCCTTTACAGCCCATGAAAACACCTTTGAATAACTAGGTTAAACACCTTGGCAATTTAATGATTTAACTATAGCCCTAACACTGAACTTATTCACTGTTTTATATTTTCAAAACTGTTTTTTGTAGGAGAGTAGCATCATCAAGTCTACTTATATATTTATATAGTATACATATTTATATAGTTGATACCCCGGTAAGACTACACACATATTATACTATAGTTCAGTTTTACCTACAGGAAATGACACCTCTCTTCTTTGGAAGAAGGGAAAATTCATCCAGTAGGCTAGGGAAATTGCATTTCTAACAAGTAACACAAACTAGTTTAAACATACACTTTGTCCTAATCATGAACTACTTCTAATTTCCTTTTGGTTAATCCAGTGTTTTGTTTTTTTGGAGACAGAGCCTTGCAGACCGTGTGTAGTGGCGCTATCTTGGCTCACTGCAACCTCTGCCTCCCAGGTTCAAGTGATTCTCTTGCCTCAGCCTCTCAAGTAGCTAGGACCACAGCATGCACCAGCACACCAGACTTTTGTTGTTGTTGTTGTTGTTGTTGTAGTTTTAGCAGAGATGGGGTTTCACCATGTTGCCCAGGCTGGTCTTGAACTCCTGAGCTCAGGCAATCTGCCCACCTTGGCCTCCCAAAGTGGTAGGATTACAGGTGTGAGCCACCGCGCCCAGCCATTGTTTATTATTTATTTGACAATTCAAAAATAATACTTTTTTTTACACATATGCATTTGATTTTGGAATTTTCAATCCATAAATTTAGCTGAATCTTTACAAGCCATTAAGAATGCAACATCAGAATACAGACAGCAACTAAGTTACTCAGTAATCAAGTTGAGCCCTTAACAACTTAATAGATGTAGTTTATGAGGTATACCTTTATATGAATTATATGCAGCTTTCTGTTGAAGTTCTAAAATCTGTCCTGTTAAAAAGTGATTGTGAAACTTTTTTGTAGGAGAGTAGTATCACTAAGTCTCTATATTGGCCATACAAGTAGCACCTGAATTTCTTTTGTTTCATTAACCTTAACTAAAAAACACATACATACATGCTTTTTGGGCAGTTCATTTTATTATAGCCTTTTTACTCTCCCCTCCATTTTTTTGTTGTTGTTGTTGTTGTTTGTTTTTAGTTTTTTAAGTAGAAACAGGGGAAACAGGGTCTTACTACATTGCCAAAGCTTTTCTCAACTCCTGGTCTCAAGTGACCCTTCTGCCTCAACCTCCCAAAGTGCTAGGATTACAGGCGTGAGCCACTATCCCAGTCCCTCCTTTTACTCTTGATCTGACTTCTAAGTTTTTAATAGTGTTCCCCATGCTGTTATACACATGAAAACAACCCAGATCTCCACTTTATACAATTAGTGACCTACCAGTGGGATCTGTATTACTGTTCACAGTACATAAAATATGCAAGCAGTTTGCTAAATAGAAAATACATTTCAAATACCTTCAAGACTCAAAAAGAACAAATACAATTACGTATTTTATCATTTTATTAGGAATAATTCCAAATGGGTTATGCAGAAAATGTATTCTTCAAATTTGATGAGTTTTCCAAAAACTCTTAATGAAGATATGTCTGCTCAATAAACAAAACATCAGCAGAACTCTCATATACTGAGCAAAAAATCAGGCTGATAACAAAAGCAACATGCAACATAAAAAAGACACAATATAAAGGAAGACAATCTGCTGAGTATTAAAAACCATCTAAATCTCAATTCTTTGCAGCCAGCACAGAACTAATTAGCTATCAAATCCAAACCCCACCAAGGTATAAGTTTAGCTGATGTAGGCCAGGAGTCTCAATGTAGGGGGAAAAAATTTCCTCAGTGCAAGAGAGCTGAGTAGTGTTTTGGATCTTTCTGTGGCTGGTACAAGCAGTATTAGAAAATCTTTTTGGCAAGAGAGAGAAATAAATACAAATGGAATGCTACATTTTTAAATTAGCAGACTGTCTCAGGAATGATAAAGGTATCAGTAAAGTAGCAAGGAGATAACTTTAAAACATTATTTATCTGGGGCTTAAAAAGCACTCAAACCAATTTATTTAAAGGTTTCACAATAGCTATGTCCAGGCATTTACACTTATGGGAAGTAAAATTAAAAAAGGATACTTTTTTTCCCAAGGAGAATTTCTTTAAAACCAAGCACAATTGCTAAATAGCAACATTATACTTGGTAAACAATAATTGGCAACAAAATAATATTCTGCCCAAACGAGTCCCAGATACTGTTTAATAACCAAGATACAAACTAATTTTGTTGTAACAAGCCTAGGCCAATTTTATCAAACATGTCCTTGGTTAGATATCCAGTTTCATTTAACGTTTTGAAAGCTCATTTGACAGCCAGTCAAGTCCTTCATACAGACCAGTTCCTTGTGTTGCACAAGTGGCTTGAACATACCACTGTAAAGAAAAGACAAGAAAATACTTCATTAACAAAGTTAATATATAACACCAGTGTTTAAACTGTCTTAATCAAACTTAAGAGTCTTCTCACACCTCTTGCTTCTCACAAAACTCTACCATATTTAAAGCTACTTATGGCTGGGTGTGGTGGCTCGCACCTATAAATCCCAGCACTTTGGGAGGCGGAGATGGGAGGATCACTTGAGCTAGTGATCCTCGAGCTAGTAGTTCGAGACCAGCCTGGGCAACATAGTGAGACCTTGTCTCTACCTTTTTAGATTATTTTTTAAATAATAAAGCTGCTTCTACCTATTCTGGAGGTTGCAGTGAGCTGAGGTTGTGCCACTGCACTCCAGCCTGGGTGACAGACTGAGACTCCGTCTCAATCAATCAATCAATCAATCAATCAAGCTACTTCTACCTATTAATTATATTTAGACCAGATTTTCCCCCCTCAGTCATTCAGGTTTTTTTTCAGTACTAGTTTTTGGTTCCCTTTTAGTAAACTTTCTACCAGTTAATCTGAAAAGAGAAATCATGGGGAAATTAGTAACTAATAAACTATCCATCTGGTTTTTATAACTCTCGTTTCCCATAAAACTAAACTCAAAGAGGCAATTTTTGAAAGAGTAGGGTTTGTTATTTTAAAGGCAGGCTTTTCAGATAATTTCACTATCTTTAGTCTCATGCATTCCAAAAAGTTCTTGTTTTTAGATGGTAATGAATCTTATCTCTAGTAACTGTGAAAGTATCCAAAAAAAAAAAAAAAAACCTAGAAGACAATTTACATTTAAGATATAGTTTACTTTTATTAATTTTTTTTGACCAGTTTAACGCTGCAAGGCCACTGCAGGTATACCATGTTGCCAATTATTTGACTACCATATCTCAGTAACCTAGGAGGCTGGGGAAAGGCTCAAATTCATACCTTCACAGCATGGAAAACTTGTATCATTTACAGTTAGTGTTGCTTGCTTATTTACTGATTGATTGATTGTTTTGAGGCAGAGTACTCACTCTGTTGCCCAGGCTGGAGTGCAGTGGCATAATCTCAGTTCACTACAACCTCCGCCTCACAGGCTCAAGACATTCTCGTGCCTTCAGCCTCACAAGTAGCTGGGGTTACGGGCATGCACCACCACGCCCAGCTAATTTTTGTATTTTTAGTAGAGACAGGGTTTTACCATGTTTGCCCAGGCTGGTCTCAAACTCCTGGTCTCAAGTGATCCGCCCACCTTCCCCTTCTAAAGTGCTGGGATTACAGGTAGGTGTGAGCCACCACACCTGGCCCAGTTTATGTTCTTCAAATCAGCCTGAGATACCTCAAACAGGCAACAGGTTCTTTTTCTTTTTCTTTTTTTGAGACGGAGTCTCGCTCTGTCACCCAGGCTGGAGTGCAGTGGCACGATCTCGGCTCATTGCAACCTCTGCCGCCCAGGTTCAAGTGATGCTCCTGCCTCAGCCTCCAGAGTAGCTGGGATTGCAGATGCCTGCCACCACACCTCATTTTTTTTGTAGTTTTTAGTAGAGACGGGGTTTCATTATCTTGGCCATGCTGATCTTGAATTCCTGACCTCGTGATCCACCCGCCTAGGCCTCCCAAAGTGCTGGGATTATAGGCATGAGCCACTGCGCCCAGCCTGCAATAGGTTCTTTGTTGTTTCATTTTTTACCACAGCCATAGTATTTGCCTTATTTACAGGTTAATGCAAAACTACTGTAAAAAGCCTATGACACTAAGTTTCTGATAATTTATCTCCATCACTGAATCACTGATCTAAAATAACAAGCAATTTTAGAGAAGTATAATTTTTTTTTTTTTAAAGAAACAGTCTTGCTCTGTCACCCAGGCTGGGGTGCAATGGGCACAATCACAGCTCTCTGCAGCCTCCAACTTCTGGGTTCGAACAGTCCTCCCACCTCAGCCTCCCAAGTAACTGGGACTAAAGGCGCATGCCACCACACACAGCTAATTTTTATTTTTGTAGAGATAGGGTTTCACTTTGTTGCCTGGGCTGGTTTCGAACTCCTGGCCTCAAGCAATCCTCCTGCCTTGGCTTCCCAAAGTGTTGGGATTGCAGGTGTGAGCCGTGGTACCTGGTCTCCTCCATAAGCTGTTAACAAGCAGACAAGGCTGGGCACCATGGCTGGAATCCCAGCGCTTTGGTAGGCTGAGATAGTGGGAGGATTGCTTGAGTCCAGGAGTTCAAGACCAGCCTAGCAACAAAGTGAGACCCCATCTACACTTTTTTTGAGACCGAATTTCGCTCTTGTTGCCCAAGCTGGAGTGCAGTGGCGCGATCGCGACTCACTGCAACCTTCACCTCCCGGGTTCAAGCGATTCTCCTGCCTCAGCCTTCTGGAGTAGCTGGGATTACAGGTGTGTGCCACCACACCCGGCTAATTGTGTATGTTTAGTAGAGACAGGGTTTCTCCATGTTGGTCAGGCTGGTCTCGAACTCCCGATCTCAGATGATCCGCCCGCCTAGGCCTCCCAAAGTGTTGGATTACAAGCATGAGCCACAGTGCCCAGCCCCCAATCTCCACTTTTGAAACAAGCAAACAAACATTACTGGATCCTTAGTAAGAGAGCCAGATTTCAAAATATTTGCTGTAGGGTTATTTAAAAGATACAAAATTAAAATTAAGACTATCAATAATCTTCTTTCCATTCCTTCCACCTCCCCCTTCAAAAAAAAAAAGAATAGACTATCAATAATCTTTAGACCTATTCTACAGCAGTTTTCTATATCTTTACAAAAATGAAATAAAGGTATTTAAAGTTTATTACCATATTTTTAAATAAATGATGTGCTTATTATTTGTCCAAAGAAGATAATAAATGTTTAAACTGAATACTAGCTTACACAACTATCCTAGTAAGTCTTAATAGTCAAGAGGTTAATATCAACCTCCAAATACTTACTGTTCTGTTACGAAGAGACTGAAGCCCTAGTTTATCTGTCATTTCACTGATGGCCATAGCATTTGGCAAATCTTGTTTGTTTGCAAAAAGCAGTAGCACTGCATCTCTCAACTCATCTACCAGAAGCTGGAAATAAAAGGTAAGGCATTAGCAACTACCAACCGGAATCTGAGTTTTGAAACTAACTGTCTTCCTATATATGCTTTACTCAGCATTAAATACACTATTAAACATTAACCTAATTTCTCTACACAAAGATCACTCTTACAACTGCAGTCTCATATCCTTCAGTTTTTAAATCCAGAGCAATCAATCATATGCCTTCAAGTAAGACAGAACTGTTTTTCAAGTCAATCATTCTACACCCCATTAAAGCAAATCACTCATCATTCAGCCTTCATGATCACCCATTGTCAGGACTGATAAGGGCAAGAAACACATATGGGAATAAAATGTTTATGGTAGGATCTTATGGTACTTAGTAGCAGAAGTACTTAGATGATGATTCTTTTCAGACTTCTATCCTTTCCAACAACAGTGGGACAATAACACAATTATCTGGGCGTTGGCAGTATCATGAAAAATACAAAAAAAAGTACCAAGAACAGAAGTTGTACTGGTGCATGATACAATATAGATGAACCCTGAAAAATTACGCTAAGTGAAAAAAGTCAGTCACAAAAGAACACATTGTATGTTTTCATTTATAAGAATGTCCTGAATAGGGGACTGTATAGAGACAGAGTAATTAGTGGCTGTCAGAGGCTGGGAGTGTGGTGTAGGAGGAAGGAAATGGGAATGACTACTGATGGTTCCAAGATTTCTTTGGGGGTGATGAAAATTTTCTAGTATTAGATTGTGGTGACGGTTGTACAACTCTGTATACTAAAAGCCACTGATATGCACATTTTAAAAGGATAACATTTATAGTATGTGAAGTACGTCTTAACAAAGTTTTTCTTTTTTTTTCTTTTTTAAGAAGGAAAGCTGATGACATTTGACTCAGGCAAAAATCCAACAATGACTTAGTTACACATATACTGGCACAACGGTTTTACAAACTGCCCTCTAGTCTTAGGAGGAATGAATGATAATTAAAATTTCATCTCAGTAAATATTTTATGGCTACAAGTTTAAAATCATGACAAGGATTCTCAGCAGTCTTCCTCCATTTAGTACATTTAACACCACAAACACATGAAATCCAATATATGGCAAGGCTGCAAAATGCCACTGTGAACCAAACGTTTGTCTCTACTTTCAGAAGAAATTCCTTATCCTTAAATGGTTACTATTAAAAAACATTTCTGAAATAATTATTGGCACAGCATAGAGAAAATAGAACCGATGACCTTGGGAACAAAACATTTGAATCAAGATTCCTAGGGTCAAAACTGCTACAGCACTATAGATTTGGTACCTGTAAAATAAGGGACTGAGCTAAATCAGATATCCTCAGCCAGAGACAGGCATCAAGATTACCCATGAGGCATTCTAAAAAAAAAAAAAAAAAAAAAGCTGCTCTGCCCTTCCTCCCAATTTACTGAAGTACTCTTCCATGTGTTTTTCAAAATGCTCTATAAGAGATTTTGAAGTACATTAAGAACCTGTGGATAATAGAGTTTCTTAAGTTTATTTCTAGCCCCCCAAATCCACTTGTGTAAACTAATCATAATAATAAATTTAAAGTATATTCTTACCATTTTCTGCAGCTCATCTGCTACTTCCTGAATTCTTTCACGATCATTGCTGTCTACCACAAAAATAAGACCCTGGGGAAAAATTGTTTCAGTAAATTTTAACAGTTAAATGACATTCTCTATATGAAACAGAAGTGTAGGCAGCAAAATGGTACCAATGGTTAGACATTAGGAAGAAAATATCTCATTAAAAGTAAGAACTTAAAGCTATAATGCTAAAAGCTTATTTGAGAACTATTTGTAAGTTTAATTTATTAGTGCTATTTCAAATCTAAAAACTTTTTATTCTTCACCAATTAACTACTTTTCTCAACTACCCTAAGAATAAATTGTATCTATTTTCCCCTCTTCCCTCTGTACTCTCACATTTAAGTGCAGGTACCAAAATAGCCACAAAGTAGGAACAAGAAGAAAAATAACAAATCAAGGATCCTAAAGAATTGTGAATTTGGCCAGGCATGGTGGCTCATCCTGTAATCCCAGCACTTTGGGAGGCCGAGGCAGTCAAGGGATCAGGCCTGAAATCGCTTGAACTCAGGATTTGGAGACCAGCCTGGGCAACATGGCGAAAGCCTATCTCTACAAAAAAATACAAAAATTAGCCAGGCGTGGTGGTGCACTCCTGTAGTCCCAGCTATCTGAGAGACTGAGGTGGGAGGGATCACTTGAGCCCAAGAGATGGAGGTTGCAGGGGGCTGAGATCACGCCACTGCACTGCAGCCTGGGTGGCAGAGCGAGCCCCTATTTCAAAAAACAAACAAACAAATAAAACCATGAATTTACTAACTGAATTAGCTTATTGTATCAAAGGCAGGTACAGAGTGTAATAAAAGGGGGGTGGGATAGCGGGAGTGGGTGCACTACAGTTTTTATCTGCTTTATCATGGAAGGAAAAAATAAACTTGCTCCAGAATGCTGCCTGCCAACTCTAGAATCAGGAGGACATCTTAAGAAAAAGATAGCAAGAAAACTCCAAGATTGGGTGCAGTGGCTCACTCCTGTAATCCCAGCACTTTGGCAAGCCAAGGCAGGAGAATCATTGGAGCCCAGCCGTTTGAGGCCAGCCAGGACAATATGGCAAAACCGTATCTCTTCAAAAGAAGAAAGAGAAAGGAAGGAAGGGAGGGAGGGAGGGAAAGAGGCAGAGAGAGAGAGAGAGAGAGAAAGATTTACTTGATTAAGACATTCTTTAAAAAAAAAAGGTAGTATCAATTCTCAGAGATATAAATATTACCTTCTTTTTAGACAGGGTCTCAACTCTGTTGCCTAGGAGCACAGTGGCGTAATCTTGGCTCACTGCAGCCTTGACCTCCTGGGCTCAAATGATCCTCCCGCCTCAGCCTCCCAAATGGCTGGGACTACAGGTGCATGCCCCCACACCTGGCTAATTTTTCTATTTTTTGTAGAGAAGGGGTTTCACCATGTTGCCCATGTGGTCTTAAACTCCTGGACTCAAGTGATCCACCCATCTGGGCCTCCCAAAGTGTTGGGATTACAGGCATGAGCCATGGCACCTGGCCCATTATTAGAATTCTATACTACAAGAGAAATGGAAGGAATTAGGAAGCAATTAGTTGAACTCTTTTTCTAAAAACTTTCAAATG
>NW_012106141.1:6010213-6021208 GCF_000951045.1 Mandrillus leucophaeus | reverse complement strand
AGCCACCGCGCCCGGCCGATAACTTTTTTATCTTATTTTACACTGCATCTACACCACCTGGAAAACCATCACTTTAAATATCTATCCTTTGAAAAACCTTTTGGCTGGCATGGCACCTCTAATCCCACCACTTTGGGAGGCTGAGGTGGGAGGATCACGTGAGGTCAGGAGTTCAAGATCAGCCTGGGCAGAGTAAGACACTGTCTCTACGAAAAAAATTAAAATTTTAGTAGGGCGTAGTGGCACGTGTCTATAGTCCTAACTACTGAGAAAGCTGAGAAGGGAGGATCACTTGAGCCCAGGAGGTTGACTGAAGCTGCACTGAGCCACGATAGTGCCACTGCACTCTAGCCTGGGCAACAGAGAAAGACCCCATCTCAAAAACAAAAAATAATGTTTGATGCTTGGAAAGACAGACTCAAATTCAAATCTTACACTACTTGTTATAATACTACCTAATCCTTGACTATGCCTTGTGTAAATAAAATAAAAATACTACTAACTTCATAAGCTTGTTAAAGATTAAATGCAGTCAAAGAGAAAAGAGCTATCATTGTGCTTGGCTTATCACAGGCATTTATTTACCAAATCTGTCTCTTCCTTTCCATATTTCAAAAGCTACTCCTTTTTAGAACCAAACCTTCCATTTTTTTCAAAAAACAGGCAAGGTCTCCTTTTGTCCCCCAGGCTGGAGTACAGAGGCACAATCATAGCTCACTTGGGCCTCCACCTCCTGTGTTCAGGCTGTCTCTTATACACATCTAGATGTGTATAAGAGACAGGGCACAATCATAGCTCACTTGGGCCTCCACCTCCTGTGTTCAGGTGGTCCTCCCACCTCAGCCTCTCAAGTAGCTGGGACTACAGGAGTATGCCACCATGCCCAGGTAATCTTTTTTTTTTTTTTTTTTTGGTAGAGACAGGGTTTCACTCTGTTGCCTGGACTAGTCTTGAACTATTACTGGCCTCAAGTGATCCTCCTGTTATGGCCTCCCAAAGTGTTGGTGTTTCAGGCGCAAGCCATAGTACCCGGTCCTGAAACCTATCCTTTACAAGAGGTAATGCCCTTAAAAGGGACCTAATTTTATCTTGACTACTAACTTTCCATTTTTATTTTATTTATTTTATTTTTTTTTTGATGTAAAGACAGGGTCTTGCTATGTTCCCCAGGCTGGCCTCAAACTCCTGAGCTCAAGCGATCCTCCCGCCTCAGCCTCCCAAAGTGCTGAGAATACAGGCATGAGCCACTGCACCCAGCCTTTATTTGTTTTAAAACGCAAATAATGCTATCAGTCCCAAAGTAACATTGAGAAGGAGAATTATTTTAGGAATTAATCCCTAATTATTTTCTTCCTGGAACAGCCTAGAATCAAGAATGAAGAAAAGCTAGGATTCTACAGATAAGCCCAGCTGCTATGAGATTATTTTAAAAGCCAAATATTTGTTTAATTATTTAGAATGGCAAATTAGTTGGAATTATCTAATAAGAGGAATTTACTACACACTATGCCATGGTTTGTTAGTATAGGTTAGAAACATGGTTAAAGCTATAGTTTCTTTTAAATTTTATAGCTAGAAGAACTGATCAGTAATGCTGGGAATGCAAGCTAGGAGCTCAGCTTTGATTCTATCAGGTAACACATAAAGCTTTCCCCAGCTAGCATGAACTCCCTGGGAAGTAGTACTTGGACTTTTAATTCTAAGGTGGTCCAAAGAGGCCAGAATTGGGTCTAATCTCAAATTAAGAACGCAAAGTAAATTACAAAGCATTCTAAAGAAATCTAGGGATAAACCCAGGGTTACCCTTGGTCAAGAATTATTAGGCTTAAGGATTAGCAAGGTTTTACTTCATATCTAACTCTTCAAAATATATTGGCCAGGTGTGGTAGCTCATGCCTGTAATCCCAGCACTTTGGGAGGCCTAGGCAGGGCGATCACATGAGGTCAGGAGATCAAGACCAGCCTGGCTAACATGGTGAAACCCCATCTCTACTAAAAATACAAAATTAGCCAGGTGTGGTGGCGCATGCCTGAAGTCCCAGCTACTTGGGAGGCTGAGGCAGGAGAATCACTTGAACCCGGGAGGCGGAGGCTGCAGTGAGCCAAGATTGCACCGCTGCACTCTAGCCTGAGTGACAGAACGAGAACTCCATCTCAAAAAAAAATTAAAAAACAGTCCAGAGGGTAGAGCACATTAGAGATGAATATCAAATAACATAGCACTGGTTATATCCTGTTAACTGAAGCTGCATAATATATACATGTGAGTTTATTATGCTATTCTCTCTATTTTTATGTATACAGATTGAGTTTCCTTAATCCAAAAATCCAAATGCAAAACTTTCTGAGCACCAACGTGACAAAGGAAAAACTCCCTGCAGTATATCAGATTTTGGATTTCTGGATTTAGGATGCTCAACTGGGTACAATGCAAATATTCCAAAATTTTGAGATCAGAAACAGTGGTTTCTGGTCCCAAGAATTTCGGATAAGCAATGTTCACCTTGTATTTAACATTTTCCATAATGAAGCTTTTTAAAGCATGTGCCTCTGTATCAAATATCTTTTCTAGTCATAGCTGTATATTGATGACCATAAACATTCTTTTTTTTTTTTTTTTTTTTGAGACAGAGTCACGCTCTGTCACCCAGTCACCCAGGCTGGAGTACAATGGTGCAACCTCGGCTCACCACAACCTCCACCTCCCGGGTTCAAGCAATTCTCCTGCCTCAGCCTCCTGAGTAGCTGGGATTACAGGTGCACACCACCATGCCTGGCTAATTTTTGTATTTTTAGTAAAGACAGGGTTTCACTGTGTTGGTCAGGCTGGTCCTGAACTCCTGACCTCGTGATCTGCCCGCCTCAGCCTCCTAAAGTGCTGGGATTACAGGCGTGAGCCACTGCACCTGGCCTAAACATTCTCATTTTTAAATAAAAAAGTGTACCACTTATTTAATATGACATACTATGTAAACCTGGTTGTCCCAGCCACTCACCTAAGGTACTCACTGCCACCTGATGGCAATAAACCCCACTTGTATGCAATATTTTAAGAGCTGGATAACAAGATGACATTGCAAATCTTAAACATATAAAGTGGCAGTGATATCCACTTAAAAAATAATTACCAAGTAGTAAACAAAAACTGACAAATTCCTTGGGTGGTAGAAAAAACAATTGAGGTGGGACCAGGTTAAACAAAGGAAGAGTAAGAAGAAACTCTCCCGTCTTGGGTAAGTCATTACAAGTTTCAGTTTCCTCATATGTAAGAGAGTTAGATTAGAACGGTGGTTCTCAGCAGGGGACAATTTTGCCCCACGGGATATTTTGCAGGTGTGGAGAGATTTTTGGCTGCTAATTGAGGGGAACTGCTATTGCCATCTAGTGGGTAGACGACAAGGATGCCACTAAACAACCTACAATGCATAGAGAGCCCTCCCCATACCCAACAACAAAGAATAACCCAGCCCAAAATGTCAATAGTGCTGTTGTGTAAGATACCAGACCAGTAGTATCAGCACAACCCAAGAACTTGCTAGAAATACAGAATCTCAGGCCTTAGCCAGGACCTACGGAATTAATATGTATTTTTAACAAATACCCAAGTGATTGATATGCATATTACAGTTTAAGAAACACTACTGTACCTGGATTATCCCGTGAGATTCTGATTCAAGTGGTCTAGGGGATGATCCAGGTCTTGGGATTTTTAAAGTTCCCCATGTGACTCTTACGTGCCACCCCCAAATTTGAGAACTCTTGTTCTATAGGATCACTCACTAAAGTCTCTTCCATGCCAGTATTATATATACACACTATGTGGCAATATAAAAATATCTTACAAATCAATGCAGCGAACTGACCTTAATGTATTTAATAAAGTAAACAAGTAACTGAGCTAAACAAAGGACTATCAATTGTCTTACATTCATCAGAAACTACAATGACAGTTTATACAGACCTTACTTTCTAAACTAAGATGGAAAGCAAAGAACTATGGATAAGAGACCTAATTCATTCTTGAGAAGTACACCAGCACCCACCCCATCTTCCAAACACTTACCGTAATTGCTTTACAACTCTTCCACCCTATATAAGTTAGCCTTCGATGCATAAGTGAGAGTCCACTGAAGAATGTGGAAGTGGTGATAAGACAAATGCCAACTCATAGTAAACACCAATATCCAAGTAAATACTAGATACTAACATAAACTTTAGAGCATGAAACCCACAGAGAAAAGTTATAAAAACATATAGTATCCCTTACCTGGGTATTCTGGAAGTAATGCTTCCAGAGAGGCCTAATTCTATCTTGACCACCAACATCCCATACTGTGAAACAAATGTTCTTATATTCTACTGTTTCCACGTTAAAACCTACAAAGAAAAACAAAAATGACCGCTGTGCGGCGTCATTAAGAAAATAAAACCTTTTATTGTGGAATTTTCTTAGTGTTTTAAAAGTACTTCTTTTTATTAAAAAAAATATATTTAAACCTAAACATCAACAGAGACAAGGACTCAATATGTTATGCAGGCTGGTCTTGAACTCCTGGACTCAAGCGATCCACCCACCTCGGCCTCCCAAAGTGCTGGGATTACAGGCATGAGCCACCACACCCGGCCTGTTTCAAAAGTACTTCTAAGATAATCAACATGCTTAACAAAAAGACAGTCTCAAAACGAGACTGTATATATTTCACTTTACAACATATCATCATGATATAAAGTCATCTGTAAACTTTCTTACCAATAGTAGGAATGGTGGTGACTATCTCCCCTAACTTCAGTTTATACAGAATGGTTGTCTTGCCAGCAGCATCCAATCCAACTAGAAAAAGACATTATAGATTTAAAATCCAGACCAAAAGCACACTCCAAGAAATAATTTTACAGTATAAGGCAAAAGTAGAAGTTGTCTAAATGAAATGATCTTATTTCTGATTCCCAAAGGCAACACTTCCTACAGAAAGCCTTTCCATTCTTCTTTCTAGACCAAGAGAGACAGCATGTACTAGTAAAAGGAAACGAGTATATAGCTGACTTAGGCTCTAATCTCTAGCTTTGCCACAAACTAGTTGAGTGACTTTAGGACACTGAGGAAAGATAAATTAGCCATAAATAAAGGGACTGGATCAGATCATCTAAGATCTCTTCCAATTCAAGACTTTATTCTATGAACTACCAGCATTTTTGCGGGGGGGCAGAGGAGGGGGGGACATACTCTTGCTCTGTTGTCCAGGCGCCCAGCACCACGCCCAGCTAATTTTTGTATTTTTAGTAGAGATGGGGTTTCACCATGTTGGCCAGGATGGTCTCAAACTCCTGACCTCAAGTGATCTGCCAGTCTGGGCCTCCCAAAGTGCTGGGATTACAAGCGTGAGCCACCGTGCCCAGCAATACTACCATTTTTTAAAACACAGATTAGAAGTTGATTCAGAGAACACAAAACTGAATAAAGAATTACCTTAAGGTTTGTAAAAATATTTTCTCTTATTTACAGAGTACAATTTGGGTAACAGATTTTGATGCTAAGGGGTAAAAATACACTGGTATAACTATGTCCTAGTGGTGTAACTATGTTCTAGTGACCTTCTATAACTATGTCCTAGTGACCTTATAATGATAATAAAAGAAGATGAAGCCAATTTTACCCCTGCTTAAATCCATTTCAACATTAAATGTGCCAAAATGAAAACGAAAGTCTGATTAACCTGTGTTATAAAAATGGCCCTATCACATTCATCTACAATATTAAGTAATATCTAAATTTTTGTTGTTGTTGTTGTTGAGACAGAGTATCACTCTGTCACCAAGGCTGGAGTGCAATGGCATGATCTCAGCTCACTGCAACCTCCATGTCCCAGGTTCAAGCAATTCTCCTATCTCAGCTTCCCGAATAACTGGGATTACAGGCACGTGCCACCACACCCCAGCTAATTTGTATTTTCAGTAGAGACGGGGTTTCACCATGTTGGCCAAGCTGGTCTTGATCTGCCCACCACAGCCTCCCAAACTGCTGGGATTACAGGTGTGAGCCACTGTGCCCGACCTAAATTCTTAAAATGATTCATTTGAGGCAGAAGTACAAGTAGGGAGGAATGTGTTTGCTTGTGAAAAAAAATCCACACTAGAACAAGAGGCTATACCTCTTTATTAGGGTGACAGTGAAGAACAAATTAAATGCTTGTAAGTATGAATCTCTCAAAACCTGAATATTCTGCAGTGTTTGTTAAAGCCCTCACAAATGAAAGATCAATATCTAATAACCTCATTGAATTTATCATTGTTCTTAGGATATCGTATCTGGCTGCCTGGATTTATCACAGATTTTTATATCAATTCAATTGAGTATTGATTTAAGCAAGGACACTTTCTTAATATTTAAATCAAAGCATGACTTAGCACATAAAAGCAATGCTAGTAAGTTAAAAAAAGAGCTGAAATTATCTCACTTATCTAATTTACATTCCTATGCAAGTAAGTCTATCTTTTATCAGTTAGTCCAAAACAGAATTGAAGGCTACAGGCAATTCCGATTCCTTCCACCCTCTTAACAACCCTTTCTGCTCTGTACCCTACCAACAATAACTTTAAATTCTTTTTGGAGACTCAAGCCTTTTATTCCTTTGTCCTGTAAAATCCTGTTCCCCACTTCGTACTGGGATACAGGTTTATTTCTTCCCAAATACTAGTCAGTGTGATCAGCCCACATCAAGCCCTCATTCATGAGCATAATAATAAAAGCCAACTGTTACACAAGTGTTTTTTTTTTTTGAGTATGGAACAGTATCAAAAAGATCAGAAAACATAATTCTAAAAAACACATAAAAAGGAGCTATTAAGTTTGGCATCTTTAGTAACAAGATATAAAACAAAGGGGGGGGGTGGCAAAAAACAACTGGATCTTTAAATGGTTCAACAAAGCTGTCTGTTGAAAGCATCAGATTTTTAAGTTAACTAAAATTAACCTTTAAGTTCAAATATGATTCAGCCAAGTCAGAAATGAAACAGACGCTGATTAGGAAACACACACACACACGCACACACACAAAACTATGGTACCTGCCAGTTATCACCAGAGGTCCAACTGGACCTCAGACTGCCAATTAAAAACAATGTAAGGCCTGGCGCCATGGCTCATGCCTGTAATCCCAGCACTTTGGGAGGCTGTGGCGGGCGGATCACCTGAGGTCAGGAGTTTGAGACCAGCCTGGCCAACATGGTGAAACCCTGTCTCTACTAAAAATACAAAAATTAGCTGGATGTGGTGGCACATGCCTGTAATCCCAGCTACTCTGGAGGCTGAGGCAGGAGAATCGCTTGAACCCAGGTGGTGAATGTTGCAGTGAGCCAAGATCATGCCATTGCACTCCAGCCTGGGCAACAAGAGCGGAACTCGGTCTCAAAAAAAAAAAGTAAATCCAAAAATATTGACAAAGAATGGAAGAAATCCAAGACAAATCATGATTATATTATTTTAAATTATACAAAAGCATGTAGGTACTCCAAATTTTCTTTTAATAGGTTTTATATGTGCTTGTATGAATAATTAATAGTTTCCTTGCTCCTCTACTGATAGGAATTTTTTTTACCCAAAAAACATGTATTACTTTTATGAAAAGAGAAAAAAAATTGTCCAAGTAGATTTTTTTTTTATTAAAATGTTGGGCTGTTTACATTTCCTGATATATCTTTTTGAAGATGACTCCTTGAGGGCTTTAAATATATAGTATTTTATATACTCATTTTACTTTTTCAAAAAGGGAAGTGTTTACAAAATCATGCAACCATTTCTAGGTCACCCCAGAATTCCAGGGGAAAAATAATTTACCCACAATGACTTTTAAGCATCCACAAATTATTTTCTAAATATAAATTACAAGACAACAGTTTAATGGCTCACAGCAACACAGAATGTATCTTATGCAGTTGTATCAAAAATAACAATGCTATATAAATGCAAACTAAGAGTTTTTTAAAAAGCTATTTCTAAGCTTTAATGCACAAATTAAACATATACCGTCGTCACTTAAAACTTACAGTTCTTTATTCAAAAACATATTGGTCCAACAACTTCGAGCCACTTTAGTCATTTCTTATGTATTTCCTTAATGGTGCAATATTTGGCAGTGAAATTTCTCCACAAAATGAAAACTATTACCAATTTTCAACTAGCCGAGATAAGGCTAATCTGTATAGCCCAGCAATGTCCTCCCTCCCCTTCGTGTCCAGAAACAAGCAACTGTATTGAAAGATGTACTGGAATAATACTTGTTCTCCTTAACTAGACCTGCACTTCGACCAAAGTGTTAATATAGCAGGAAAACTACCTCAGAAATCTTTGCTGGCCAGGCAGTCACTCACACCTGTAATCCTAGCACTTTGGGAGGCGGAGGCAGGCGGATCGCTTGAGCCCAGGAGTTTGAAACCAGCCTGGTCAAGAGAGCGAGATCCATCTTTTAAAAAAAGAAAAATTAAATTAGCTGGGAAGCTGTGCATGGTGGCTCACACCTGTAATCCCAGCACGTTGGAAGGCTGAGGCAGGTGGATCGCCTGAGCTCAGGAGTTTGTGACCAGTCTGGGCAACATGGCAAAACCCTGTCTCTACAAAAAATACAAAACTTTGCCAGGTGTGAGTGGGGCATGGTGGCTCATACCTGTAATCCCAGCACTTTGGGAGGCCAAGGCAGGTGGATCGCCTGAGGTCATGAGTTTGAGACCAGCCTGACCAACATGGAGAAACCCCGTCTCTACTAAAAATACAAAATTAGCTGGGTGTGGTGGCGCATGCCAGTAATCCCAGCTACTCGGGAGGCTGAGGCAGGAGGATCCCTTGAACCTGAGAGGCGGAGGTCGCAGTGAGCCGAGATCGCGCCATTACACTCCAACCTGGGCAACAAGAGCAAAAGTACATCTCAAAAAAAAAAAAAAAAAATTTGGACAGGTGTAATGGCACATGCCTGAAGTCCCAGCTACTGGGGGAGGCTGAGATGGGAGGATCACTTGACCCCAGGAGGTCAAGGCTGCAGTGAGCTGTAACCACACCACTGTGCTTCAGCCTGGGCAACAAAGTTGAGACCCTGTGTCAAACAAAAAATTAGGGTGGTGTGCATCTATATTCCCAGCTACATGGGAAGCTGAAGAAGGAGGATCCAGGGGATCGAGTCTGCAGTGAGTCATGATCGCACCACTGCACCTCAGCCTGAACAACAGAGCAAGACCCCGTCTCAAACAAGTGCAGGCGCCGTGGCTCACGCCTGTAATCCCAACACTGTGGGAGGCTGAAGTGGGCGGATCACATGGTCAGCAGTTCGCAACCAGCCTGGCCAACATGGTGAAACTCATCTCTACTAAAAATACAAAAATTAGTTAGGCATGGTGGTGGGTGCCTGTAATCCCAGCTACTTGGGAGGCTGAGGCAGGAGAATAGCTTGAACCCGGGAGGTGGAGGTTGCAGTGAGCCCAGACGGCGCCACTGCACTCCAGCCTGGGCAACAGAGCGAGACTCAGTCTCAGAAAAACAAACAAAAAAATCCCCACAAAACAAACCTTTGCCCATAATTAGGGCAGCAAGAAATACTTATATTTTAAATTAAAGAAGTTAGATCCGGCCAGGCACGGCATCTCATGCCTGAAATCCCAGCACTTTGGGAGGCCGAGGTAGGTGGATCATAAGGTCAGGAGTTCGAGACCAGCTGCCCAAGATGGTGAAACCCCGTCTCTACTAAAAAATAAAAAAATTAGCTGGGCACGGTGGCAGGCGCCTGTAATCCCAGCTACTCGGGAGGCTTGAGGCAGGAAAATGGCTTGAACCCGGGAGGCAGGGTCTGCAGTGAGCCGAGATAGCACCACTGCACTCTAGCCTGGGCGACAAAGCAAGACTCCGTCTCAAAAAAAGGAAAAAAAAAAAAAAGTTAGATACAATGATCTCAACTTTGAGGGAGAAAAAAATATTGCAGAAAGGAGTAAGACTGGAAAGACAAAAGAGTATTTTCCGATGGATAAAACGATTTTTCATGTTTTCCTTTATCTTTCAAATTATCTACAAGTTTGAAATATACCTTCATTATTTTAAGTGTGTGTGTGTGTATATATATACATTTTTTTTTCCGAGACAGGGTCTCGATCTGTCACCCAGCCTGGAATGCAGTAGTGCAAACACAGCTCACTGTAGCCTCAAACTTCTAGGCTCCAGCAATCCTCTCACCTCAGCCTCCCCAGTAGCTGGGACTACAGCAGCACGCCACCATGCCCAGCTAATGTTTAAAATTTTTTTGTAGAGATGAGGTCTTGCCATGGTGCCCACGCTGCATAATAATTTTAAACAATAATTTAAAATTGAATATTTACTGCATTCTAAGCATAGTACTGGGTGATTCCATACATTTTTGGAATTTAATCCTCACAATAACCTTTCATTTTACAGATGAGACATTTAATGTCCAGAAATGTCCCCCATAATCACAGAAAAAGAAGAACAGATATTTAAAAACCTAAGTCTTGCAGAGAAATTAGAACCCTCATACATTGCTAGTGGGATGTAAATAAGGATGTAAAATGGAAACGTTTGTCAGGTCCTCAAAATGTTCAAGACAGTTACCATGACACAATTCCACTCCTAAGTATTTATCAAAGAATTTAAAACACATGCCCACACAAAAACTTGTTCATAAATGTTGAAGAGCTAGAAAGTGGAAATGACCTAATTTTCATCAACTGATGAATGAATAAATAAAATGTGGTTTATCCATACAATGTAATTACTATTTGGCCATCAAAAGAAATGAGATGCTTATGTGAATTTTATGAAAAGGAAAAAAATGAGAAGAATGAAGGACTAATATACGCTGTAATATGAATGAATTTTTTTCTTTTCCTTTTTTTTTTTTTTTTTTGAGACAGTCTCACTCTGTCGCCTAGGCTGGAATGCAATGGCACAATCTCAGCTCACTGCAACCTCTGCCTCCCGGGTTCAAGGGATTCTCGTGCCTC
>NW_012106141.1:6004422-6009103 GCF_000951045.1 Mandrillus leucophaeus | reverse complement strand
ACTACTGTAATAATGCAAAAGGGTGCATCTAAGGATGGCTGTACCTATCAACCAGTGGCATGAAACAGGATTTTTGCCTTTTCCATTTCCTATATTCACATAATGAGAAGAGTCTGTTTTTTCAAAGGTTGGCAGTTATATGTTCAACCAATAACCTCAGAAAATGCTTGTAATAAGCTGAATCAAAAAGAGAGGACACAAAACTAAATATCACAACTACAATTTTAGAGGAAAAAAACTTCCTCTTAAAAGGCTGACTGAGCATGTACCAGGTGTGGTGGCTTACACCTGTAATCCCAGCACTTTGGGAGGTTGAGGCAGGAGGATCTCTTGAGTCCAGGAGTTTGAGATCAGCTAGGCAACAGAACAAGACCCCCATTCTCTACAAAATAATTTAAAAATTAGCTGGGCATAGTGGTGCCTGTAGTCCTAGCTACTCCAGAGCCTAAGGTAGGAGGGATCGCTTGAATCCAGGAGTTCAAGGCTACAGTGAGCTATGATCATGCCACCTGTATGTGCCCCAGAGTATGGCTGACAGAGCAAAACCCTGTCTCAAAAAATAAAAATAAAAATAAGGCTGAGAGTAAATATGACAGAATAGTGGAATTACAGATAGGTAATTATCACTTTATTCTTTTACCTGTTTTCTAAATGTAACAGAAGGAACATATACTACTTTTAGAATCAGGAGGAAAAAAAATTACATAAATAGATGGATTTGCAAAATATGCTAAGAAACAAATATAAAACACCACTCTTTAGCTTGGTACTATTTTTTAAAGTGACAAATATAGGATCCTTTCTCCCGAACATCTCTAGACCCCCAAAACCACAGTCACATTCAAGACAATACAGAACTACACTGGCATACTACACTACACTGGTATCAACAAGCTTTTAAAAACTAACACTTTTTCAGCTGTTCTACAGGCAAGGACTGGAAAGTTCAAAGTAAAGAGATCAGAATTAATAATTCCTCTGCAGAACACATTAGTATTTTTGGATATATACATAATTTAAGGATTCACTTAACAACATTACATCTTATCATGGATCAAGATACAGAAACCAGACTTAAAACAGGACAATGCAGCCAGGCTCAGTGGCTCACCCTGTAACACCAGCACTTTTCGAGGCCAAGGTGGGGGGATCGCTTCAGCCCAAGAATAGGCAAGATAGTGAGACCTTCTTGCCACAAAAAATTTCAAAAATTAGCCAGGCAGGTCGAATGGCATGTCCTTGTTGTCTCAGCTACTCAAAAGGAAAAAAACATAATTATTTTAAAAATATATACAAAATACAGAAGCTGGCCAGGTGTGATGGCTCATGTTTGTAATTCCAGCACTTTGGGAGGCCAAGGCGGGTGGATCACCTGAGGTCAGGAGTTTGTGACTAGCCTGGCCAACATGGTGAAACCCCGTCTCTACTAAAAACACAAACATTAGCTGGGCTTGGTGGCAGGCGCTTGTAATCCCAGATACTCAGGAGGCAGAGGTTGCAGTGAGCCTAAATCGTGCCATACTGCACTCCAGCCTGGCAGACAAGAGTGAAACTCCATCTCAAAAAAAAAAAAAAAAAAAAAAATTAAATTAAATTAAATACAGAAGTTATTGCTTTATTTTTATTTTTTTTCAAATAGAGATGGGGTCTTGCTAAATTGACCAGGCTGGTCAAAAACTCCTGGCCTCAATGCAATCCTCCCAACCTGGCCTCCCAAAGTGCTGGGATTATAGGTGTGAGTCTATGCTGCTTTCTAACTCAAGCAGCATGGGCAATACCATCACTTGCGTAACTTCCCCTTATAACTAGTACATAATTTCTGTCAATCAATAGTCCAGATTATGTTAAATTTGATACACTGTGTTGGTTTTTTAATTACAGTTAACTACAAGCTGACTTCCAACATCTTTTAAAGTTACTTGAACTTTTGGAAGAACAGCAGGTGTAGGAATTAAATTTAAAACTTCTCCACAGAAGTTTGGCAAACCGGAGACATCAGCTAACTCCTATCTCCTTTATACTTTAAAATGGTAAAGTCTGAAAAAAGTCTGACTCGGGAGGGCATGAATCTTATCTAAGCTTTATAAAGAAAAAAGAAGCACACTAATGTAAAACATTAACCAATAATTCCAACAGTTGAATGGGGTAGAAAAAAAAAAGTGATCTATTATTTTTGCGGTCAGTCACTCATAAAGCCAGACAGAAAAATTAAGAATTATCAAACTTCCAAACCACTTTTTTCCCTGTTCATGCACATATCTTCCTCGTACGTTGATACCTCCTTTGATGAGTTACCATAAATGTTGATCTTGTGACTGAAGTGTTTTTAGTCAAGGAAAACTGATTATCCCAAAATTAAAGTGCAAAACAATAGCATGCCTGAGTTAAACATTCAAAACAAGTAACTCCTAAATCCTCCGCACAAATGCAGAAACTTCAACATTTTTTCTCTCCCATTTTCTTCAAATCTAGCATACTTCTATCTTCCTTGCCCCTCTGATACTTTCATCAATCACAAAAGACTAAGGAAACGAAAAATAGCAATTTATTTACAATAAATCTTAAGTAAAAAGACCAATATACTACGTGTTCTGGAACACAACCATATATTGTTAAATCTCTTTAAAGAACAGGCTGGAAATTCATTTATCGCAGTCCAAAGTCCTCCCATTAACTTCCGATCCTTTTTCAGACTGCCAACTTTCAGTCTTAACTTAAATATGCTTGCCCTCCTAAAATAATTCTGTTCTCTTGACAAAGGAAGTCTAAAAAACTTTGAAAAAGAAAACACTTTATGAATCATAAACAATTGTTTCACAAAATGTAAATACGCTGAGTTAAGAGGAAAATTAAATGAGCCAATGTATATACTGTTACTCTTTATATACCTTGAGATATTACAGAAGCTTGTGTTTGAAAGCTTTCGATGGTAGTACAGTTCGAAAATAAAACCTCCAGCCCGGCATGGTGGTTCACGCCTGTAATCCCAGTACTCTGGGAGGCCCGGGTGGGTGGATCACCTGAGGTCAGGAGTTCGAGACCAGACTGGCCAACATGGTGAAACCCCCGTCTCTACTAATAATACAAAAAATTAGCCGGGCGTGGTGTTGCATGCCTGTAATCCCAGCTATTTGGGAGGCTGAGGCAGGAGAATCTCTTGAACCCGGGAGGTGGAGGTTGCAGTGAGCGGAGATTGCGCCACTGCACTCCAGCCTGGGTGACAAAAGCAAAACTCCGTCGAAAGAAAGAAAAGGAAAGAAAGGAAGAAAGAAAATAAAACCTCCTCTGGTAGAACACAAGCTAATGAACCAACAAGTTTCAACGTTCAAAGTTAGAGGGGCTTCTTTCAGCGTTATTCTAGTCCATGGAGCTCAGCTGTGATGTAGGCTGGTCACAGTAACCGGGAGCGGTTGCTTACATCAGCCAACTGACAGCCCTTCTCCCTTAGCTGAGCAAAAACACGCCCCGTAAAAAGCAGTTTTTTAAAAGTCAATTTTCTAAAAAGAAATTTTAAAAAATTGTAGTTACTATTTAACAATGCTACCTTAAAATTCAGCGTCATGATGTTACATTTCAGTTACTGAAAATTTATCAGGTATTTTTTAAAAATTCGTTTCTAATTTTTTTTTTGCATTAGACTTTAAGCCGGCTAAATAAGTTTGAAAACCTAGGAGAACAAACCAAATACATTTAAAGTTTTTGAAAATAGCCAAAGAAATAGAAGATAAGCTTGGTTTTCGGAGAATGAGATTAACAAGGAGGGAAAAACTTGAAAAGGAATCCAGCGCAAGGCCAAGTTTAGCACAGTGGGCGCTGAAGGACTCCAGACTCTTAGGAAACCTTGGGTGCTCCCTGGCCACCGCAACTTCCTGCCCCGGGCGACTCCAGGCTCCGGGTGGCCGCTGGCTCACATACCAACGGAGTGTGCAGGGACTGTACACGAAGCGCAGAGGGGGAAGGAAAAGGCTGGAGTCGCTCTGCCTCCCTCCTGACGGCTGTCCACCCGGGCAAGAAGGTATGCAGATCGCACCCCCAGAAAGGGCCTCGCCAAGTGTTTGCTTCCCAGAGTTGGCTTTCCCCACATCTCTGCCTAATGTTGTCCAGCTTTCAATAAGATCAAGGGGGAAAAGTCAAGTCCAGAAAGAAGAAACCTTGCCCAAAGCCCTGTCCCTGCCTCGTCTGGCAACAGATCTGGGGAGGGATCGCTCACCCTCCGCTCCATTGTTCCCCCTTAAGAATTCCTCCCGACCCCCGACCCGGCGCCCCTCCCCCACCACGGCGGGCGGAAAGAAAAACAGGCCCAGAGGCCACCTGAATTGTGGAGATCCTGCCTTTCCCAGGTCCCGCCTCGACTCGCAGCCCTTCACTCACCCATCAAAATGCGCATCTGCTTCTTGCCAAATAGTCGGGAGAAGAGGGAGGAGATAGTGAGGCCCATGGCGGTAGTGGCACTTGTGATGGGCAGAAGCAGAAGGGGTTTGGGGCGACCCCGTGCTTTCTCCTTTCAAGCTCCCAGGCAAACTAAAAGAGAGGGAAGAGAAAGAGCGGAGGAAGAAAGGGGGAGGCAGGCACGTCTCGCTGGCCGCTGTGCTGATGAAGCTCCGGCACAGGAATAAGCCGGTAGAGGACCTGCTAGGCGACTGGCGCGGCAGCTCCGGCTCTAGCCTTTAGGATCTGGCTG
>NW_012106141.1:6000650-6003758 GCF_000951045.1 Mandrillus leucophaeus | reverse complement strand
CCACCACACCCAGCTAATTTTTGTATTTTTAGAATAGACAGGGTTTCACTATGTTGTACAGGCTGGTCTCTAACTCCTGACTTCGTGATCTGCCCGCCTCGGCCTCCCAAAGTGCTGGGATTACAGGCGTGAGCCACTGCGCCCGTCCACTATGAATGAACTTTCAAAACATCATGCCAAGTGAAAAAAGCCAGACATAAGAGGCCATAAATCATGATTCCATTAAATGAAGTGTCTGGAATAGATTAACCCATAGAAACAGAAAAGAGATTACTGGCTGCCAGAAGATGGGAAGAAGGGGGAATGGGAATTACTACTAATGGGTATCAGGTTTTTTGAGGGATGATGAAAAATTCTGGAATTAGACAATGGTGATGGTTACACAACTTTGTCAATACATATACTAAAACCCACAGAACTGTACACTTTAACAGGGTAAATTTTATGGTATATGTATTATATCTCAATTTTTAAAAAAAATTTCTAAAAAGCCAGAACCAACAAACCCTAGTTCTGATGCCAGAGACCTCAAATACTATTTACATACTGCCATCCTGACTTTAGGTTTTTCTGGTGGACATACTGTATCTTAATATCTTGGCTGGGCACGGTGACTCACGCCTGTAATTCCAGCATTTTGGGAGAGTGAGGCAGGTGGATCACCTGAGGTCAGGAGTTCCAGACCAGCTTGACCAATATAGTGAAACCCTATCTCTACTAAAAATATGAAAATTAGCCAGGCATGGTGGCAGGGGCCTGTAATGCCAGCTACTCGAGAGACTGAGGCAGGAGGATTGCTTGAACCCGGGAGGTGGAGGTTGCAGGGAACGGAGATTGCACCACTGCACTCGAGCCTGGGTGACACACTGAGACTTTGTCTCAAATATATTTTATCGAATTCATCAGAGGCTTGACCATCCAAACTGAAACTGAGGCCACCAGGTATATGGAAAAATGTGAACTTAAGTTCTGCTTCTATGCACGGATGAGAAACATCTGCATTTTTATCAGTTAATTAGCAGCAAATTATCAAAGTTTCTTACAGCCTATTGCACTACTGTAATAATGCAAAAGGGTGCATCTAAGGATGGCTGTACCTATCAACCAGTGGCATGAAACAGGATTTTTGCCTTTTCCATTTCCTATATTCACATAATGAGAAGAGTCTGTTTTTTCAAAGGTTGGCAGTTATATGTTCAACCAATAACCTCAGAAAATGCTTGTAATAAGCTGAATCAAAAAGAGAGGACACAAAACTAAATATCACAACTACAATTTTAGAGGAAAAAAACTTCCTCTTAAAAGGCTGACTGAGCATGTACCAGGTGTGGTGGCTTACACCTGTAATCCCAGCACTTTGGGAGGTTGAGGCAGGAGGATCTCTTGAGTCCAGGAGTTTGAGATCAGCTAGGCAACAGAACAAGACCCCCATTCTCTACAAAATAATTTAAAAATTAGCTGGGCATAGTGGTGCCTGTAGTCCTAGCTACTCCAGAGCCTAAGGTAGGAGGGATCGCTTGAATCCAGGAGTTCAAGGCTACAGTGAGCTATGATCATGCCACCTGTATGTGCCCCAGAGTATGGCTGACAGAGCAAAACCCTGTCTCAAAAAATAAAAATAAAAATAAGGCTGAGAGTAAATATGACAGAATAGTGGAATTACAGATAGGTAATTATCACTTTATTCTTTTACCTGTTTTCTAAATGTAACAGAAGGAACATATACTACTTTTAGAATCAGGAGGAAAAAAAATTACATAAATAGATGGATTTGCAAAATATGCTAAGAAACAAATATAAAACACCACTCTTTAGCTTGGTACTATTTTTTAAAGTGACAAATATAGGATCCTTTCTCCCGAACATCTCTAGACCCCCAAAACCACAGTCACATTCAAGACAATACAGAACTACACTGGCATACTACACTACACTGGTATCAACAAGCTTTTAAAAACTAACACTTTTTCAGCTGTTCTACAGGCAAGGACTGGAAAGTTCAAAGTAAAGAGATCAGAATTAATAATTCCTCTGCAGAACACATTAGTATTTTTGGATATATACATAATTTAAGGATTCACTTAACAACATTACATCTTATCATGGATCAAGATACAGAAACCAGACTTAAAACAGGACAATGCAGCCAGGCTCAGTGGCTCACCCTGTAACACCAGCACTTTTCGAGGCCAAGGTGGGGGGATCGCTTCAGCCCAAGAATAGGCAAGATAGTGAGACCTTCTTGCCACAAAAAATTTCAAAAATTAGCCAGGCAGGTCGAATGGCATGTCCTTGTTGTCTCAGCTACTCAAAAGGAAAAAAACATAATTATTTTAAAAATATATACAAAATACAGAAGCTGGCCAGGTGTGATGGCTCATGTTTGTAATTCCAGCACTTTGGGAGGCCAAGGCGGGTGGATCACCTGAGGTCAGGAGTTTGTGACTAGCCTGGCCAACATGGTGAAACCCCGTCTCTACTAAAAACACAAACATTAGCTGGGCTTGGTGGCAGGCGCTTGTAATCCCAGATACTCAGGAGGCAGAGGTTGCAGTGAGCCTAAATCGTGCCATACTGCACTCCAGCCTGGCAGACAAGAGTGAAACTCCATCTCAAAAAAAAAAAAAAAAAAAAAAATTAAATTAAATTAAATACAGAAGTTATTGCTTTATTTTTATTTTTTTTCAAATAGAGATGGGGTCTTGCTAAATTGACCAGGCTGGTCAAAAACTCCTGGCCTCAATGCAATCCTCCCAACCTGGCCTCCCAAAGTGCTGGGATTATAGGTGTGAGTCTATGCTGCTTTCTAACTCAAGCAGCATGGGCAATACCATCACTTGCGTAACTTCCCCTTATAACTAGTACATAATTTCTGTCAATCAATAGTCCAGATTATGTTAAATTTGATACACTGTGTTGGTTTTTTAATTACAGTTAACTACAAGCTGACTTCCAACATCTTTTAAAGTTACTTGAACTTTTGGAAGAACAGCAGGTGTAGGAATTAAATTTAAAACTTCTCCACAGAAGTTTGGCAAACCGGAGACATCAGCTAACTCCTATCTCCTTTATACTTTAAAATGGTAAAGTCTGAAAAAAGTCTGACTC
>NW_012106141.1:5994492-6000600 GCF_000951045.1 Mandrillus leucophaeus | reverse complement strand
CGGCCCCTCCAACGCGGACAGAATCGCGTCACCGCCGCCCCATCCCCCTGCGCTTCCGGTGCGCCCAAGCCACTGCGCTTGCGCGCTCAGGGGATTGGCCAGTTTCGCTGACGTGCATCTCTCGACGACGCCACCGTCTGGACGTGGCTCCAAGAGTCGGGAGACGCCGGCTGGGGCACATGCGTACTGGGCGACGGACAAAGTCCCACAATACCTCGCTTCGTCACTTCCAATCAGACTCAGGGCGAGACGCTTCCGCTCGGATAAAGGCATTGTCGGGGTGATAGTACTTGCTTCCGGAAAGGCGAGCTGAGCGTTATGGGTTAGGTGAGGAACCTCGCCCTCTTCTATTACGGTACGCGCGATGGGGATTCCCTGATGCCATGAACGTAGACGTCTCACACACGGGGCCAGACGCTTGCCTTAGTTAACGCGTGAAGAACGGCCCGGCCTTTTGCGGAGAAAAGTGGTTAAAAGCCGACTTGTGGGCCGAGAAACTGTGGCATCCTAATGAGCTAAGGCGAGACGCTTCGACCACCACGCTAGGTTATTCTGAAGATCTTTAATTCTATCAAGGCGAGAGCGCTCCAAGACATGTTCATCGGCTATTGCTTTTTAAAGAGAAGGCAACGAGGAAGTCTTGCTTTTCTTGTACTTTTTCTCCTAGAAGCAGCATGAAAGACTTACTCCTTAGGTTGAGGAAGTGGAAAGCGTCTTGATCAGGCCTGGCGCGGTGGCTCACCGTGCCCGGCCTGCTACACCTTCTTAAATTCACAACAATGATTAATTTATTAGACTCATTGCCAGGATAAAGATTTAATCTGTTTTTCTAATAGTGCCGTCCTTTGTGGTTCTGTAGTTGCTTATTCCAACTGGTATATTTCCATAGGATGGGGTTGAATAAGAAAAACTTGCAAACTTTCAAAAACAGTAAGCTATTTTTGTATTTTTGAAGGCTTGCTGAGTAACGCTTCTCTTGGTACCACTACGTTATCTACCCTTCAGAGACTGTTGTTTCTTAGGAGTGGCCCTGGGCAATTAAAAGCAAAAACTTCTGGCCAGGCACAGAGGCTCAGGCTTGTAATCCCAGCACTTTGGGAGGCCGAGGTGGGCGGATCACGAGGTCAGGAGATCCAGACCATCCTGGCTAACACGATGAAACCCCGTCTCTACTAAAAACGGAATACATTAGCCGGGCGTGGTGGCGGGCGCCTGTGGTCCCAGCTCTTCGGGAGGCTGAGGCAGGAGAACGGCGTGAACCCGGGAGGCGGAGGTTGCAGTGAGCCGAGATCGCGCCACTGCACTCCAGCCTGGGCGACAGGGCAAGGCTCCCTCTCAAAAAAAAAAAAAAAACGAAAACTTCTTTACTCAGAAGTACCCTCCTTTGCACTGGAGATACATGTAAAGAGTTGCTTAGCAGTTGAATAACCTAAAATTGCATTTTGGAAGCTTGCTAAATGACAGACCTTCTTGTATCCTTTTGTGAACCCCCAAAATCTGAGACAGGTCCCAGCTAATTTAGAAAGTTAATTTTGCCAAAGTTGAGGACACGCGCCGGTGACACAGCCTCAGGAGGTCCTGTAGACATGTCCCCAAGGTGATCAGAGCACGGTTTAGTTATATACATTTTAGGGAGACATGAGACATCAATCAACATATGTAAGATGAACATTGGTTCGTTCTGAAAAGACGGGACAACTCAAAGCAAAGGCAGGAAGACTAATTGGGGAGGGGGCTTCCAGGGCATAGGTAGATAAGAGACAAATGGTTGCATTCCTTTGAGTTTCTGATTAGCCTCTCCAAAGGAGGCAATCAGATACGCGTTTATCTCAGTGAGCAGAGGGGTGACTTTCAATAGATGGGAGGCAGGTTGGCCCTAAGCAGTTCCCAGCTTGACTTTTCTCTTTAACTTAGTGAGGTGGAGGCCCCAGTCTTCAACTGATTTTTAGGGTCTTCTTAAATTGACTAAATTTCGCAAAAGACAAATCGTATGAGCCCTCCTCCCTGTAACTTATTCCAAATCTTAATCCATGTTTTCTGTTTAGTTATGCAAAATAAATCTAAAGAATTCTTTTCTCCATCTCTAGCCTCCAAAACCTGAACCAAAACAAAAGTTGTCAAAACAGATTTTTCAGTAAGAATACGCTACACATCAAGTGGTTAATGTAAATTATAAAACAGGATGTTAATGGCAGACTGTAATATCTCTATTGTACAGATAAAATAATAAGGGTCAGAGAGATTAAATAATCTGCCTAAGGTCACACAGCTAAAAGCAGTGGAACAGGTATAAGAATCCATTTCTTCTAGTATTAGCACTCTTTTTTTTTTTTTTTTTTTTTTTTAAGTGGATTCAGGCTGGTCTGGAATTCCTGGGCCCAAGTGATCCTTCTACCTCGGCCTCCAAAGTGTTGGGATTACAGGTGTGAGCCAGTGCACCCAGCCATTAACACTCTTAACCACTACACTATACTACCTTCTTACATTTATTTATTTATTTATTTATTTATTCGAGACAGGGTCTCACTTTGTCACCCAAGCTGAAGTGCAGTGGCATCATCTCGGCTTACTGGAGCCTCAACCTCCTGGGATCAAGTGATCCTCCCACCTTAGCCCCCAAAGTAGCTGGGACTACAGGTATGCCACTGCACTTGGCTAAGTGGTGTGATTTTTTGTAGAGACAAGGTTTTGCCATGTTGCCAAGGCTGGTCTCAAACTCCTGAGTTCAACCAATCTGTCTGCCTTGGCCTCCCAAAGTACTGCGATTATAGGCCTGAGCCACTGTTTCCGGCCAAATTTCTTTTTCTTTCTTTCCTTCCTTTCTTTCTCTTTTTTTATTTCCTTCATCATTCTCTCCCTTTCCCTTCCCTTTTCCCTTCCCTTCCCCCTTCCGTTCCCTTTTCCCTTCCCTCCCTTCTCCCTCCCTTCCCTTTTTCCTCCCGCCTCAGCCTCCCAAGTAGCTGGTACCACAGACATGTCCCACCATGCTCAGCTATTTTATGTATTTTTGGTAGAGTCGGCGTTTGGTAGAGACCAGCATGTTGCCCAAGCTAGTATCCAACTCCTGAGCTCAGGTGATCCACTCACCTTGACCTCCCAAAGTGTTGATAGTAGAGGTGTGAGCCACCGTGCCTGGACCCCAGATTTGTTTTTATTTTATTTTATTTTTCTAGGTCAGGCACGGTGGCTCACACCTGTAATCCCAGCACATTGGGAGGCCAAGATGGGAGAATCACTTGAGCCCAGAAGTTCCAGACCAGCCTTGGCAATATAGAAGATGCCATCTCTATTTTTAAAAATATTTAGAAAATATTTTTCTATTCACCTTTCTTTTGTCAATACAAACCCAGAAGAGAATCTTTCTTATTTTTAAAAATGAGGAAATTGAGCTCCACAAGAAAAACTGCTATAGTTTATGCTTGCTAAGCCATGTACTTCATTTCATCATATCGCTTTTGAACACAGTGTTATATAAAAGTTGCCCAGACTCAAAAGCATGTACTCATAACATACTACACTAGGTATTATGTTTTCCTAACCTCTGGTTATTTTTCTTTTTTTTTTTTTTTGAGACGGAGTCTTGCTCTGTTGCCTAGGCTGGAGTGCAGTGGGGCGATCTTGGTTCACTGCAGCCTCTGCCTCCTGGGTTCCAGTCATTCTCCCATATCAGCCTCCTGGGTAGCTGGAATTATAGGTGCATACCACCGCACCCGGCTAATTTTTGTATTTTTAGTAGAGAGGGGGTTTCACCATGTTGGCCAGGCTGGTCTCAAACTGACCTCAGGTGGTCCACCTACCTCACCCTCCCAAAGTGCTGGGATTATAGGCGTGAGCCACCGTGCCCAGCCTCTGATTATTTTTCTTAATGAGATCTTTTTAGTCACAAATATGTATACAGAATTTACATTCCAGTCACTTGGGTTTAATAATGTACAGAGAGCAGACCCCCTGTATCTGCAGGTTTCAAACCCACAGATTCAGCCAACAGCAGATGTGGAACCTGCAGGTGCAGAGTGGCAACTGTAAGGGCCTTGAGCATCTGCAGATTTTGGTATCAGGAGGATCCTGGAACCAATCTCCCCAAATACCCAGGGACAACTATAATTATTTGTGCTGATTGTTATGTCTCATTAGAATGCAAGCTTATTAAGGAAACCATATCTCTTCCTTTTTTCTTATATCTCTTCCTTTTTTCTTTCCTTTTTTTTTTTTTTTTTTTTTTTTTTTTTTTGAGACAGTCTCGCTCTGTCGCCCAGGCTGGAGTGCAGTGGAGCTATCTTCAGCTCACTGCAATCGCTGCCTCCTGGGTTCAGGTGATTCTCCTGCCTCAGCTGCCCAAGTAGCTGGGACTACAGGTGCTCACCACCACACCCGGCTAATTTTTTTTTTTTTTTTTAGTAGAGATGGGTTTCACTATGTTAACCAGGCTGGTCTTGAACACCTGACCTCCAGTGATCTGCCCGCCTCAGCCTCCCAGAGTGCTGGGATTACAGGTGTGAGCCACTGTGCATGGCCCTCCTTTGAATTTTTTAAAGCATTTGAGCAGATATATTCTATAAATAGCGATACTATTTAATAGCAATAAGTGGTTATTGAGCACTTACAATATGCCAGTCATTGTACTTAATGTGCATTATCCCATTTAATCCTCTCAACAGTTTAATCCATGCCACTCACCTTGTTCTCTGCAAGACTGATTCAATTCTGTGTTAGTCCCCTTATTCATTGCACGACAATATAATTTTTGCCATTTCCTCCTAACCTTTGTAAACTCTACTTTGATCTCATCTGACTGTAATCCACCACTGCTCTTGTTTAAAGTTCACATTCTCTAAACATTGTTATTTATCTGCACAGTACAAGAATATCTGTGCTTCTACAGAGAGTCTTGTCCACCCACTTTCCCTTCCAGAAGGGGAGTGGTATGTGAATTCTGAGTGTTTAGATCATTTGGCCCAACCTACCTCTCAACAACTCAAGCCATGTAGTTAAAAACCTTCCCTTACGTTCAGTGCCCTTTATTGTCTCTCTCTTTTTTTTTTTTTGAGACAGAGTCTTGCTCTGCCGCCCAGGCTGGAATGCAGTGGCATGATCTCGGCTCACTGCAGCCTCCACCTCCCGGGTTCAAGCGATACTCCTGCCTCAGCTGGGACTACAGGTGCGCGCCAGCACGCCTGGCTAATTTTTGTATTTTTAGTAGAGATGGGGTTTCACCATGTTGGCCAGGCTGATCTCCAACTCCTGACCTCAGGTGATCCACCCACCTCAGCCTCCCAAAGGGCTGAGATTACAGGCATGAGCCACTACGTCCAGCCTACCATTTAGCATTTATAAAAGTTTCACAGTTAGGCCAAGTGCAGTGGCTTGTGCCTGTAATCCCAGCACTTTGGGAGGCTGAGGCAGGTAGATTACCTGAGGTCGGGAGTTTGAGACCAACCTGGTCAACAGAGTGAAACCCCGTCTCTACTAAAAACACAAAAATTAGCCAGGCGTGGTGGTGGGCGCCTGTAATCCCAGCTACTCAGCAGGCTGGGGCAGGAGAATGACTTGAACCCGGAAGGCAGAGGTTGCAGTGAGCCGAGATCGTGCCACTGCACTCTAGCCTGGGCAACAGAGCGAGACTCCGTCTCAAAAAAAAAAAAAAGTTTCACAGTTGAAGAAATTAGGTAGCTTAAAGCTAAATATCCAAGACTATTTGCCATGTACCACTGCAACATTAATGAAATAAGGTTATTTCACAAAATCTTCCTCCCCTTGCCCAAATCTCCATCCTTCCTGGCTGTACAAATATTTTCATGTTTATTTTTTATTTTTATTTTATTTTTTTAAAGACAGAGTCTTATTCTGTTGCCCAGGCTGGAGTGCAGTGGCATGATTTTGGCTCACTGCAACCTCTCCCTCCCAGGTTCAAGTGATTCTTGTGCCTCAGCCTCCAGAGTAGCTGGGACTACAGGCATGAGCCACCACGCCTGGCTAATTTTTGTATTTTAAGTAGAGACAGGGTTTCATATGTTGGCCAGGCTGGTCTTGAACTCCTAGCCTCAAGTGATCTGTCCACCTCCCAAAGTGTTGGGATTACAAGCATCAGCCACCATGGCCAGAAGTATA
>NW_012106141.1:5990259-5994337 GCF_000951045.1 Mandrillus leucophaeus | reverse complement strand
TTTTTTTTTGAGACAGAGTCTTGCTCTGTCACCCATGCTAGAGTGCAGTGGCGTGACCTCAACTCACTGCATCCTCCGCCTCCCGGGTTCAAGCAGTTCTCTGCCTCAGTCTCCCACGTAGCTGAGATTACAGGCATCTGCCCCCACACCTGGCTAATTTTTGTAATTTTAGTAGAGACAGGGTTTCACCATCTTGGCCAGGCTGGTCTTGAACTCGACCTCGTGATCCACCCGCCTTGGCCTCCCGAAGTGCTGGGATACAGGCATGAGCCACTATGCCCGGCAGAAATTTTTTTTAATGTATCACAGTTACTTAAATATCTTCCAAGCTACAAAACATAGAAAAGAGATTAATCTACAAATTTTTTTCCTCTAAAAATTAGATTTACTGATTCATGTAATACTGTCTTCATGATAAATGGTGGTTGATAGTGTTAATGAAATAATCACCTACTGTTAAATTCATGTATCTATATGGTTCTCAAATTTTAACAGAATTCTCAAACAAAGCCTGAGGGTTTGTTAAAACTGGAATGCTAAAAACTGGGCATGGTGGCCCACACCTGTAGTCCCAACTACTTAGGAGGCTCATTGGAGCCTAGGAGTTAGAGTCTAGCCTGGACAACAAAGCAAGACCTCATGTGTCATGTCTTTCTTTTTCTTTCTTTCTTCCTTTTTTCTTTTTTTTTTTTTTTTTTGAGACAGAGTCTCACTCTATTACCCAGGCTGGAATGCAGTGGTATGATCATGGCTCACTGCAACCTCAAGCTCTTAGACTCAAGTGATCCTCTTCTCCTGAGCAGCTTGGACTATAGGCATGTGCCCCCATGCCTGGTTAATTTTTAAAGTTTTTTTTAGAGATGGGGTCTTGCTTTGTTGCCTATGCTGGTCTTGACCCCCTGGCTTCAAGCAATCCTCCCACCTGAGCCTCCCGAAGTATTGTGATTAAAGGTGTGAGCCACCATGCCAGCCAAGACTCCATCTTTTAAAACAAAATAACTAAATTGCTGGGACTCTCACTTCTAGCCAAGATGAAGTAACAAAAACCAGATTTACCCACTCACCTAAAATAAACAGAAACAAACTAGGCAGCAAATAAGAAATAATGGTTTTTGAAGACACTGGACATCAGGTATCAAAGGACAATAATCCCTAAAGAGAGAACACAAATGCAGGGAGCCGGGAGATTGCCCCAGTTTATTGCCTTGGGAATGTGTCTAAGTTGCAGCACAGAAACGGGGAACAGAGTTAGCCTGGTGGACTCTTTGAGCTGAGAGTCTAGGGAATCCAAACCTTAGGACAGAATTCCAGAGAGGAGAGAGCAGCACAGAAAGAGAGAAATCTGCAGAAGTTTCCTTAGACTATTCAGCAGAGTACTTATTAGCACATGAATCTGAGCAAACTACCCAAAACCACGGGGAAAATCGACAGGTAAGGTTAGAGGAAACAGTGCCCAGGGTTGGCTGGAAACAATGCCTGGTCCTATCAGCCAGATTGAAAAAATCCCATAACCTGTGGGACAGTGGGTAGAGTACTCAAAAAGGTCTTGCCTCACTGATGAAAAATAATTCTAGATTGAGCACTACTCTGGATCTACCTAACAAATTATTAAAAACCTGAAAAGATCAAATTATTTCCCAGTCATTTAACTACATCCTAGAACAAAGCTCACAAGGATTTAAAGTAAAACAAAAATACACAATATCCAACAAGGTAAAAATCTGGCATCTAATCCAAAATTACTGGGCATGTAAAGAGGAAGGAATACATGACCATCATGATGAGAATAATCGATCAATTGAAACCAACATAGAACTGACAGAGATGTTACTTTAAATAAGTAAAGACATGTAAGATACTTTTTAAAAGACTTGAGCATCTAGAAATAACTACAATGTCTGAGATGAAAAATACACTAGATGGAATTAATAGTAGATTAAACTACACAGAAGAAAAGATTAATAAACTCATAGAAATAGGAGCTATTCAAAATGAAATAGAAAAGGGTCAAAAAGGAAAAATGAAGAGCATCAGTGAGCTGTGAAATAGCCTCCAGTAGCCTAATACATGGGTAACTGAAGTCCCTAAAAGAAGGGAAGAGGGACAGAAAAATATGTTAAGAAATAATGACCAATGATCCACATTTTCCCAAATTTGGTTAAACCACAGGTACAGATGCTTTACTAACCCCAAGCACAAGAAACATGAAGAAAATTATATCAAAGTATATTGCCATCAAATAAGTCAAAACCAGTGATAAAGAGGAAATCTTAAAAGCAGTCAGAGAAAAAGAGACTTAGTAACCATATAGGAACAAAGATAAGGGTGACATCATATTTCTCACTGGAAACACTGCAGGCAAGAAGACAGTGGAGTAACACCTTAAAATAGTGAAAGTAAAAAAAGTCACCCTAGAAATATATATCCAGCAAAAATATCTTATAAAAAGAAGGAAAAATAAAGATGCTTTCAGACACGAAAAGTTGAAAGAATTCCTTGACAGTATACCTATACTACCAGAAATGTTAAAGGCAGTGTTTCAGGCAAAAGAAAAATGATACCATATGAATCTACCCAAGGAAATAGCACAGGAAAAGATTAAGTATAATAGTATATATGTTAACTTTTCAATTTAAAACTTTTTTTAAAAAAAGATAACTGTTTAAACAAAAATAACATACTGTGAGAGTTTTAACACACAAAAGTAAAATTTATCAACAATAATGTAAGGACTGGAATAAAAAAATGGAAACATTATTGTAAGATTCCTATTCTATACAGGAAGTGGTATAATATCATTGAAGGTAGACTAGTTAAGTTAAACATGTATACAATATACCTTAAAGTAACCACTAAAATAATAAAAGAATTATACCTAATAATCACTCAAAAGAGAGAAAGTGAAACCATTAGCAATATTCTATTACAGTGGCTCACGTCTTAGTCCCAACACTTCAGGAGGCCGAGGCAGGTGGATCACAAAGCCAGGAGATTGAGACCATCCTGGCCAACATGGTGAAACCCCGTGTCTTCTAAAAATACTGATATCTTGACACTGTACTTCAGCCTGGTGACAGAGCGAGAGTCCGCCTCAAAAAAAAAAAAAAAAAAAAAACTATTAATTTGAAAGAACCCAGGAAAAAAAGGAAAAAGAGAACAAAGAGCAGATAAGACAAATAGAAAACAAATAGCAAGATAATACCTAACTCTATAATGAAATGATATAAACATACCAATTAAAAAGGCAAACGTTGTCTGAATAAAAAAGCAAGAATGAACTATATGCTACATACAAAAAAAACTTCTTTTTTTATTTTTTTGGAGACAGAGTCTCGCTCTGTCACCCAGGCTGGAGTACAGTGGTGTGATCTCAGCTCACTGCAACCTCCGCCTCCCGGGTTCAAGTGATTCTCCTGTCTCAGCCTCCCAAGTGGCTGGGATTACAGGCGCCCACCACCACACCCAGCTAATTTTTTGCATTTTAGTAGAGATGGGGTTTCACCGTGTTGCCCAGGCTGGTCTCAAACTGCTGAACTCAGGCCATTTGCCTGCCTCGGCCTCCCAAAGTGCTAAGATTACAGGCATGAGCCACTGCCCGGCCATAAAAAAAACTTTTTTTTTTTTTTTTGAGACACAGTCTTACTCTGTCACCCAGGCTAGAGTGCAGTGGCACGATCTCGGCTTACTGCAACCTCTGCCACCCAGGTTCAAGCGATTCTCCTGCCTCTTGGCTCCCAAGTAGCTGGGATTACAAGTGCCCGCCACTGTGCCTGGCTAATTTTTGTATTTTTCGTAGGGACAGGGTTTCACCATCTTGGTCAGGTTGGTCTCAAATTCCTGACCTTGTTATCTATCCACCTCAGCCTCCCAAAGTGCTGGGATTACAAGCGTGAGCCACCACACCCGGACTAAAAAATTTCTAAAATATAAAGACATAGATGGCACACCTGTGACTCACGCCTGTAATCCCAGCACTTTGGGAGCCGAGGTGGGTGGATCACGAGGTCAGGAGATCGAGACCATCCTGGCTAACACAGTGAAACCCCATCTCTACTAAAAATACAAAAAAATTAGCCGG
>NW_012106141.1:5985150-5989109 GCF_000951045.1 Mandrillus leucophaeus | reverse complement strand
AACTGTGTCTCAAAAAAAAAAAAAAAAGTTTTTTTTTTTATGGCCGGACAGTGGCTCCACCTGTAATCCTGGTACTACAGGTATCCACCCCTGCACCTCGCTAATTTTTTGTATTTTAGTAGAGACGAGGTTTCACTGTGTTGTCCAGGCTGGTCTCGAACTCCTGAGCTCAGGCAGTTCACCCACCTCGGCCTCCCAAAGTGCTAGGAAAAAGAACTGGAAATCATTATCTTAAATGAAATAACTCAAACAGAAAGTTAATACTAATGATCTCACTTATAAGTAGGAGCTGAACAATATGTACACATGGAAAAAAAATTATAAGGTACTCTGAACTGAACGAAAAAAAATATAGAACATATTAGAATTTGTGTGATGACACTAAAGCAGTACATAGTGGGAAGTTTATAGCACTAAAAGGTTAGAAAAGAAGAATGGTCTCACGTCAACAACTTCAACTTCTGCCTTGAGTAACTAAAAAAAGAGAGACAAAATTAAAACCAAAGTAAACAAAAGACAAAAGCAGAAGTCTATGAAATTGAAAGAAAAATATAGGCCAGGCGTGAGCCAGCACCTTGGGAGACTGAGGCGGGCGGATCATTTGAGGTCAGGAGTTTGAGACTAGCCTGGCCAACATGGTAAAACCTCATCTCTACTAAAAACATAAAAGCTGGGCGTGGTGGCGTGCTCCTGTAATCCCAGCAACCTAGGAGGCTGAGGCAGGAGAATCGCTTGAACCCGGGAGACGGAGGTTGCAGTGAGCCAAGATCATGCTACTGCACTCCAGTCTGGATGATGGAGCGAGACTCTGTCTCAAGAAAAAAAAAAAATACAGAAAATCAATAAATACAACCAAAACATGATTGAGATCAGTAAAACTGATAAGCCTCTAATATCAGGAATGAGAGGTTACATCACCACAGGGTCTCCAGATATTAAAAGGATAATGAGGGAGTAATTTCATGTCCATAAATTTGACAACTTAGATGAAATGGACAAATTTCTCGAAAGACAAACTACCAAAGCTCACTTGAAGAAACAGACAGGCCAGGTGTGCTGCTCATGCCTGTAATCCTTGCACTTTGAGAGGCCAAGGCAGGAGGATCGCTTGAGCCCAGTAGTTAGAAAGCAGCCTGGGCAACATGGCAAAACCTCATCTCTACAGAAAAATACAAAAAATTAGCCAGGTGTGGTGGTGTACGGCTGTACTCCCAGCTACTCAGGAGGCTGATGTGGCAGGATCACTTGAGCCCAGCAGAGAGAGGCTGCAGTGAGACATGAGTGCACCACTGTAGTAGCTTGGGCTACAAAGTGAGACCTTGTCTCAAAGAAAAAAGAAGGAAGAAGAAGAAGAAAAGAAGAAGGAGGAGGGGGGAAGAGGAGGAGGAGGAGAAGAAGAGGAGGAGGAAGAGAAGGAAGAGAAGAGTAGGAGGAGGAGAAAGAAGAAGAAAGAGAAGGAGAAAGAAGAAGAAAGAGAAGGAGAAAGAATAAAAGAGGAAGAGGAGGAAGAGGAGAAGAAACAGACTACCTTAATAGCCTTGTATCTATTTTAAAAACCAAAAATGTAGTTAAATACCATCCCACAGAAAATTCTAGGTCCAAATAGCTTAACTGGTAGATTCTACCAGACCTTTAAGGAAGATATAATACCAATTTGACACAAACTTCTAACTCATTCTATGAAGCCTGATACCGAAAGCAGACAAAGACATTACCAAAAAAATGACAAACCAGTATGTCTCATGAACATAGATGCAAAAATTCAAAAAAATTTTAGCAAAGATCATAAAAAAAATTCTAGGCCAGGCACAGTGACTCGTGTCTGTGATCCTTGCACTTTGGGAGGCTGAAGCAGGAAGATCATTTGAGCTCAGGAGTTTGAGACCAGCCTGGGTAACACAGTGAAACCTCATCTCTACAAAAAATTTAAAAATTAGCCAGGTGTAGTGACACAAGCCTGTAGTCCCAGTTACTTGGAGGCTGAGGCTAGAGGGTTGCTTAAGCCCAGGAGGTCAAGGATGCAGTGAGCTATGATCAAACCACTGCACTCCAGCCTGAGTGACAAAGCAAGACCCTGTCTAATAAAAAATTCTAGAGATGTGAATCAAAACCACAATGAGATACCATCTCACACCAGTCAGAATGGCTGTTATTAAAAAGTCAAAAAATAACAGATGTTGGCAAGGTTGTGGAGAAAAAGGGAATGCTTATATGCCATTGATAGGAATGCAGATTAGTTCAGTCCCTGTGGAAAGCAGTTTGGAGATTTCTCAAAGTAAAAATAGAACTATCATTTGACCTAGCAATCCCATTACAGGGTATATACCCAAAGGAAAATAAATCATTCTACCAAAAAAAAACACCTGCACTCATGTCTTTATTGCAGCACTATTCACAATAGCAAAGACATGGAATCTACCCAGGTGCCCATCAAGAGTGGATAGGGCCAGGCTTGGTGGCTCACACCTGTAATTCTAGCACTATGGGAGGTCAAGGTGGGAGGATCACTTGAGCCCAGGAGTTTGAGACCAGCCTGGGCAACACTGTGAAACCTCATCTCTACAAAAATTATTTTTAAAAAATTAGCCAAGTGTAGGGGCACACACCTGTGGTCCCAGCTACCAGGAAGGCTGAGGTGGGGGGACCCCTTGAGCCTGGGAGGTCAAGGCTGCAGTAAGCCGAAATCGTGCCACCACACTCTAGCCTGGGCAACAGAGTGAGACTCTGCCTCAAAAATAAATAAATACATACATACATACATACATACATAAATACATAAATAAATAAACAAATGTGGTACATATACACCAAGGAATACTATATACCCATAAAAAAAGAACAAAATCGAGTCCTTTGCAACAAGGTGGTTGCAGCTGGAGGCTATTATCCTAAGCAAATTAATGCAGAAACAGAAAACCAAATGCTACAGGTTCTCACCTGTAAGTGGGAACTAAACACTGGGTACACACAGACACAAAGATGGGAACAATAAACACTGGGGATTCCAAAAGTGAGGAGGAAGGGAGGGAGGCAACAGCTAAAAAACTACTTGTAAGGTACTATGTCCACTACTTCAGGGACGGGATCATTAGAAGCCCAAATCTCAGCATCACACAATATATCCATGTAACAAACCTGCACATATCCTCTCTGAATCTTAAAGAAATTCTATTGATTTGATAAATGATTTTAATAACAGGAATAGAGTTGGTTTAACATAAATGAATCATATTTACAAATTTAAAAGGCTATACAGTCATTTCAATAGATGCAGGTACAAAAGCATTTGTTTTACAATAAGTTTTCTTTTGTTTGTTTTTTGAAACAGGGTCTCACTCTGTTGCCCAGGCTTAAGTGCACGGTACGATGATGGCTCACTGCAGCCTCAACCTCCCAGGCTCCATCAATCCTCCCATCTCAGTCTCCCAAGTAGCAGGGACTACAAGCATGAACCACCATGCCCTGCTTAATTTTAGTTTGTTTTTGTTTTTGTTTTTTTGAGACAGAGTTTCACTCTTGTTGCCCAGGCTGGAGTGTAATGGCGTGATCTCAGCTCACCACAACCTCTGCCTCCCGGGTTCAAGCAATTCTCCTGTCTCAGCCTCCTGAGTAGCTGGGATTACAGGCGTGCACCACCATGCCAGGCTAATTTTGTATTTTTAGTAGAGACAGGGTTTCACCATGTTGCCCAGGCTAGTCTCAAACTCCTGGGCTCAAGTGATCTGCTTGCCTCAGCATCTCAAAGTGCTGGGATTACAGGTGTAAGCCACTCCACCCAGCCAACAAATGTGCTTGTCAAATATATTTGTTAAATGTATATTAATATATACACTTGTTAAATAGATTTAACAAATACATTTGTTAAACAGTTTATATGTAGCCCGTTATTGATAAAAACTCTCAGGCAGGCCGGGCACGGTGGCTCATGCCTGTAATCCCAGCACTTTGGGAGGCCAAAG
>NW_012106141.1:5960674-5984549 GCF_000951045.1 Mandrillus leucophaeus | reverse complement strand
AAAAAAAAAAAAAAAAAAAAAGAACATCTATAAAAAACCTACAGCTAGTATCATAATTAGTGATGAAAAATTGAGGCCAGGCGCAGTGGCTCACGCCTGTAATTCCAGCACTTTGGGAGGCTGAGGCGGGTGAATCACCAGAGCAGGAGTTTGAGACCAGCCTGGCCAAGATGGTAAAACCCCGTGTCAACTAAAAATACAAAAATTAGCTGGGCACAGTGGCGGGCACCTGTAGTCCCAGCTACTCGGGAGGCTAAGACAGGAGAATCACTTTGAACCTGGGAGATGGAGGCTGCAGTGAGCCGAGATCGTGCCACTGCACTCCAGCCTGGGTGACAGAGCAGGACTCCATCACAAAAAAAAAAAAAAAAGAAAAGAAAAGAAAAATTGAATGCTTTTCTTTTAAGATCAGAAAGAGCTGGACAAAGTGGTACATGTCTGTAATCCCAACTACTCAGGAGGCTGAGGCAGGAGGATCATTTGAGCCCAGGAGTTTGAGAGCAACATAGCAGAAACCCCTCTCAAAAAAAAAAAAAAGTTTTAAAAAAGAAAAATGTTTAAAAATGAGTATGTCTGCTCTTACCAATGCTATTCAACATTGCATTGGGGATTCTAGCCAGTGTAATCAAAGAAAAATAAATAAAGGTCACCCAGATTGGAAAGAAGTAAAACAGTCTTTATTCACAGATGGCATAGTCTTCTATGTAAAAAATCTGATGGAATCTTCAAAAAAGGCTACTAGAATAAATGAGTACAGCAAGATTATAGGATACAAGATCAATATACATATATGTACAGTACTAGTATTTTGAACAAATTTTTGAAAAATTGTAAATTTAAATTTTTTAAAAATATCATTTGCAACATCAAAAATATGATAGGCTTAGAGATAAATCTGACAGAAGATATGATAGACTTGTGTTGATAATTACAAAATATTGCTGAAATTAAAATATACATAAATGGAAAACAAACATACATATACTTTGTTCATGATTCAGAAGACTTGAAATTATTCAATTCTCCCTCAAATTGATCCATAAATTCAACGCAATCCCAATCAAAATCCCAGCAGGAATTTGTGTAGAAATTCATAAGCTGATTCTAGAATTCGTATGGAAATGTAAAGTAATTAAGTAAGCAAAACAGCCTTTAAAAAGGACACAAACTGGAGGGCTAACACCACCGGTTTCAACAATAAAGCTACAGTAATCAAGCAATGTGGTATTGGCATAAAGACAGACATATACAGAATAGTGGCACAGAGTAGGAAGCGTAAAAATAAAAATAAACCCACGCATATATATATGGACAACTGAATTTTGACAAAGGTACAACAAAGCCAATGCAACTGATTTTTGGCAATAATAATCACCTTTCAACAAATGGTGCTGGGACAATTAATATTCATATGCAAAAAACAAAAAAAAAAAACCTAAAATTCATACTTCACATACACACTAAAACTAATTCCAAATGGTTTATAAACCTAAATGCAAAACCTAGAACTGTAAAACTGCTAGCAGAGGCTGAGCATGTTGGCTAACACCTGTAATCCCAGCACTCTGAGGGGCTGAGGCAGGCGGATCACGTGAGGTCAGGAGTTGAAGACCAGCCTGACCAGTATGGTAAAACCCCATCTCTTCTAAAAATACAAAAATTAGCCAGGTGTGGTGGTGCATGCCTGTAATCCCAGCTACTGGCGAGGCTGAGGCAGGAGAATTGCTTGAACCCGGGAGGCAGAGGTTGCAGTGAGCTCAGATTGCACCGCTGCACTCCAGCCTGGATGACAGAGCAAGAGTCCATCTCAAAAAAATAAAAATAAAAATAATAGAAAAAAACATAGGTCTTTGTGACCTTGGGTAAGAACACAACACTTAAAAGAACAAATTCGTAAGTTGAACTAAATCAAAATTAAAAACTGCTTTTCAAAAGACACTTTTAAAAATGAAAAAAAAGTCATAAACTAGGGGTGGGGGGATCTTTGCAAAGCATGTATCTGAAAAAGAACTTGTATCAAGAACATATGGAGAACTCTGGCTGGGCTCAGTGGCTCACACCTGTAATCCCAGCACTTTGGGAGGCCAAGGTGGGTGGATCACTTAAGGTCAAGAGTCCAAGACCAGCCTGGTCAACATGGCGAAACCCCATCTCTACTAAAAATACAAAAATTAGCCAGGCGTGGTGGTGGGTGTCTGTAATCCTAGCTACTCAGGAGGCTGAGGCAGGGGAATCACTTGAACCTGGAGGTGGAGGTTGCAGTGAGCCAAGATCATGCCACTGTATTCCAGCCTGGGCAACAGAGTGAGACTCCATCTCAAAAACCAAACCAAACCAAAACAAAAACAAACAAAAAGAACATTATAGAGAACTCTCAAGGCACAACCACAGGAAATTACATAATAAGCAAAAGCTTGGAGCACTTTACCAAGAAGATACAGAGAAGGCTAATAAGCACATGAAAACATGCTCAGCATCAAAGGTCATTAGCAAAATGTAAATTAACATCTCAATAAGGTACCAATACAAACCTATTACAATGGCTGACATTAAAAAGGCTGACCATACCAAATGTTAGTTGGGACGTGGAACTTTCATACAATACTCCTAGAAATAAAATAGTACAACCACTTTGGGACAGTTTGGCAATCTCTTAAAAAAGTTAAACATTCACCTACCATATGACCAAGACATCCCCCTCATACCACTCCTAGGTATTTACATAAGAAAAAAGGAAATATATGTCCATCCAAGGACTAGTACATGCGTTCACAGCAGCTTTATCTGTAATAGCCAAAAACTAGAAACAATCCAAATGTCTATCAACAGGTAAGTGGGTAAAAAATGTGTTATACCCCTATAACACAATACTACTTACCAATAAAAAGAAATGACTTGCTGATACAGGCAACAACATGAATGAATCTCAAAATCATCACGCTGAGTGAAAGAAGTCAGACCTCCTCCCCACCAAAAAACAGAAAGAGTATATATACTGTATGATTCCACTTACATAAAACTCTAGAAAATACAAACTATAGCAACAGAAAACATCTATAATGGTTGTTTGGGGGAGACAGAAAGGAGTGCAAATGGGCATCAGGAAATTTTGGGGGTAATGAAAATGTTCACTATCTTGGCTGTGATGACGGTTTTATGGGTGTATTCAAATGTGAAAACTTATCAAATTACAATTACAAATTACAATTTAAATATGTTCAGCTTATTGTATGTCTATTGTACCTCAATAAAGCTGTTTTTAAAAAGTATGATTTGTGGCTGTGTAAGGTGGCTAACGCCTGTAATCCCAGTACTTTGGGAGGTGGAGGCAGGAGGATTGCTTGAGCCCAAGGAGTTTCAGACCAGCCTGAGCAACATAGCGAGAACTCATCTCTACAAAACAACAACAAATAAACAAACAAAAAAACTGATTTGTTGAGTTCTACCACCAGAGCCTCTGATTATAAAAATATTTACCCATTTCATTAAATGAATGCAATCATTTCAAGTTTCCTACTGAAGGATAAAAATTCATTCACTTAAGGCTGGGCGCAGTGGCTCACATCTGTAATCCCAGCACTTTGGGAGGCTGAGGCGGGTGGATCACCTGAGGTCAGGAGTTTGAGACCAACCTGACCAACATGGTGAAACCCTGTCTCGACTAAAAGTACAAAAATTAGCTGGGTGTGGTGATGCATGCCTGTAATCCCAGCTACTCGGGAGGCTCAGGCAGGAGAATAGCTTGAACCTGGGAGGTGGGGGTTGCAGTGAGCCGAGATGGCGCCATTGCACTCCAGCCTGGGTGACAGAACAAGACTCACTCTCAAAAAAAAAATCATTCACTTAATAAGAAGTATAACTCTGGAATATAAAGTTACTATTTTCCAAAAGTATTTCAGTCAATGTAGAAGCAATTTATACCATAATGTATTCAGACTGGCTGACATGGAAAAATGTGAGGGACAGGCAAAAACATGTAGGATCTATGAAGTCCGGCTTTCTAATGGTTAGGACAAAAATAGTATAATGATGACAAGAATGGGGAGGCAAAAATAAACAGAAGATTGCAAATCTAGTGGTAAAGCTAGTAAAATGGAATGAGGCATGATTATTGAACAACAAAATCTTTTAAAATCTTTTAAAAATATTTTTTCTTTTAAAAATATTTTTTCTTTTATAGACAGGGTCTCACTCTGCTGTTCAGGCTGAGTGAAATGGCATGATAACAGCTCACTGCAGCCTCCAACTCGTAGGCACACACTATCCTCCCACCTTAGCCTCCCGAGTAGCTTTGACCACAGGCATGTACCACCATGTCTGACTACTTTTAAAAAACTTTTTTTAGAGATGAGGTCTCAGGTGCAGTCGCTCCTGCATGTAATCCCAGGATTTTGGTAGGCCAAGACAGATCACTTGAGGTCAGAAGTTCAAGACCAGCCTGGCCAACATGGTGAAACCCTGTCTCTACTAAAAATACAAAAATTAGCCAGGTGTGGTGGCACATACCTGTAATCCCAGCTACTTGAGAGGCCGAGGCAGGAGGATGGCTTCAACCTGGGAGGTGGAGGTTGCAGTGAGCAGAGATCACACCACTGCACTCCAGCCTGGGTGACAGTGTGAAACTCTGTCTCAAGAAAAAAAAAATAATAATAATAATATAATGTAGTTGCTACTTTTAAAAAATAAGAGGAAGAAGTAAAAATAATTGGAGATTTGGGTTTTAAAAAAAGTAGCAAATGAAGGAGAATCTAGCAACTAAAATATTTTTTTGAGAGAGGTCTTGCTCTGTCACCCAGGCTGGAGTGCAATGGTGTGATTATGGCTCACCACAACCTCTACCTCCTAGACTCAGGCCATCCCCTCCTCACCCGCCTGAGCCACCTGAGTAGCTGGGACTGCAGGCGTGTGCCACCATGCTCTGCTAATTTTTTTATTTTTTTGTAGAGACGGGGTCTCACTTTGTTGCCTAGGCAGATCTTGAACTCCTGAGCTTAAACGACCCTCCTGCCTCAGCCTCCTGAAGTGCTGATATTATAGGTATGAGTCAATACATACGGCCAATATTTTTACCAGAATATTTCATAAAATCAGTGCACTGCTAGGAAAGATATGCAGCCACTTAACTGATCTGTCTAAACAGAACTGTTCACCTGTTGATAGTGAAGTACACAGGGTTTTCATTTGAAGTCCTTAAAAAAACAATCTGACAGGAAACAAAAGGAATCTCATAATGCTCAAGTTTCACTAACTATGCATTTTCTCCAAGTAGTCCAACCCCACTCAGAAATAACACAAAATATCCAAGTGCTTTAAAATCCAAGGCCTTTAATTTAGTTTTTGGTAATGACCATAAATGCCTTCATAAAAACCTCTTTTTCACTGTAAATAGAAGGCACTAGGCATTACATAATACCCTTAAAGCAGTGATTCCTCCTGATGCTGGTAGAGATAAAACATTTAACGTCAGGGTTTACACAGTAACAAAGTCTTCTTTAAAAAAAAAAAAAGACAAATCTGAAAATCACAAACCAAAAATTATCACTCAGTCTTTCTCAGGTTCCCAAAGCAAATTTACATCATTTTTACAAGTACATAGTTTGAAATTAAGAGATAAACTAGGTATGATACGGTTTTCAACATGTGTTAGGTTTCAGTTAAATACAGTAAAAATGAAGACACCATTATCATGCTAATTGGCATCTTTTGCTACTGTTTAGCTGTGCAAAATAAACTTGAAATGATACATCCTGTAGTGGTATAATTTAAAAGATCCTTGATATGACACCAACAACTTGCAAATTCTGGTCACAAACTGTATATAAATTGTACGATTATTAAAATATACCTTTTTGAAAAATAATAAGATAACCATTTATACCTAAATAAGGTTTCCCAGAAAGTTATGAAATACTTTTAGCATATAAAAGTAGTTGCCCCTTTTCTGAAAAGTCAGCTGTTGTTTCACAAAATAACTCATATGATCCAAGGCAAATGATTTCTTGAATGCCATATTCTCTCTATGACTTTGAGGTATGCTTCAAGAGACTGTATCCATAAGAACAGGGCACATTTGGGTATCAGACCACAGTTACAAATGCAAGGAATCTTTCTTGGGTCAGGAATGCCCTTAAAAGTTATAGCAAGAGAACCAAAGATAGCTTCTGAAGCCATATCCTTTACAAATACATACAACTAAATTTGGTTATTTAGAGGATAATTCAAGACACAGCTATTAACCACATGCTGTGTCATGTGTGCCTATTATAATTAGTGGCTTCTGGCTGGGCGTCATGGCTCACGCCTGTAATCCCAACACTTTAGGAGGCCAAGGCAGGCGGATCACTTGAGGTTGGGAGTTTGAGACCAGCCTGACCAACAAGCAGAAACCCCGTCTCTACTAAAAATACAAAATCAGCCAGGCGTGGTGGCGCATGCCTGTAATCCCAGCTACTTGGGAGGCTGAGGCAGGAGAATCGCTTGAACCCGGCAGGTGTAGGATGCAGTGAGCCAAGATCACACCATTGCACTCCGGCCTGGGCAACGAGTGAAACTCCGTCTCAAAAAAAAAAAAAAAGTGGCTTCTGCAGGATACTCTTATTCAAACACAAACCAAACAACCTTACTCTACCAAATCACATTCTTCTATTTTTGGCAAGGCAGTATTGTTTAAACAAAACAGAAACAAAAACAACAACAACAAAAGCTAACCCTAACAGTGACTCATGCAAAAGTTTCCATGTCAAATAACAGTAGGAAAAGCGTTCTGAGAAACATTAATGTTGGGAAAAATAAAACACTACCAAACAAATAATGCCTGACATCAATCTTATCATCACTCAAATAAGTATCACATAAAAAACTCATGAATGCCTTTGAAATAAGAATAGTTCAGTTTAAAAAAATAGCTGATTATGAGATTTATAATTAAAATGTCTTTGAAAAGCATCCAAGTTCATTAGCTTAAACATTTAATAATATTTAAATTAGTATTTATTATTTAATTTTTTATTTTTGTTGAGACAAAGTCTCACTACATCACCCAAGCTGGAGTCCAGTGGTGTAATCTCAGCTCACTGCAGCCTCCGCCCCCCAGGTTCAAGTGATTCTCCCATCTCAACCTCCCAAGTAGCTGGTATTACAGGTGTGTGCCACCATGCCTGGCTAATTTTTGTATTTTTAGTAGAGATGGGGTTTCACCACGTTGGCCAGGCTGGTCTCGAACTCCTGACCTAAGGTGACCTGTCCGCCTTGGCCTCCAAAAGTGCTAGGATTACAGGTGTGAGCCACTGCACCTGGCCTAATGTTTAAATTAATAAAGGGTAAGAGAAAATAAACTCTTCCATAATTAATACTAGATGCCTCCTTGTCTTTGGAGAAACTGGTAAGATTAAATTTTGAAAATGGAAGAGAAAATAATGAAAATCTATATGACAACTGAAAAAAAATCCATCATGTATATTAATAAACACAATGGGTAGCAAGAAACATTTTTTTTAAACAATGATCACTCAACAGAATACCTTATAAAATTACATATCATAATGAAGCTAAGGAAAAGCTTCAAGACTAGCAGCTGAACTGTGAAACATGTAGGACAACAGAAGGCACTACATAAGCATCAATTCCTTCTAACCATAGGACAGTTCAGTCTTTCTGTTCGTAAGAAGATAGCCAGTGTGAATGTTATTTTTATATCCCCCTGAGTTTTAACATGATTGGGCAAAGCAGCACCAATTTAAAAAAATATCTGCAATGCCAGCACTGCAGTATGAAATCACTAATACTGATGGCCCACAAGTCTCTCATAAGAGCACTTTAGAACATGATTAAAAATATAGAAATGCCTTTCGGTGTTTCAGTATTAAAGTGGAACCACCACAGATATCCACTTTAAAAATAATGCACTAAAAAGTTCTGTTTATACAATACAGTCTTTCTACCCTGTTAACTAGCATTCATGGCAATTCTCCACTCTGCTGCCACTGAGAGATCTCCTTTGTGCGTCTGGTTGAAATGTCAGTATGCTTCCTGATGCATAATCCTTTTTGGCTGGAAAATCTTGGCAAATATCATGTCATGCCCGTTTTGAGCAGTATGCCTTGCAGGTCCTCTGGCAATGCTAAGATAATGGCATCTATGTGTGTCCGTAACTTTTCCATAGTGTCAGGTTTCACAGGTAAGTGCTCTCGATCAGCCTGCAACTATATAAGGACATTTCATAGCATTTAAATTATCCTCAGAATCTGTATTAATACATTACATTCTCTAAATAAACCATTTTAAAAGTCTAACAATTGGATACTTTCAGTCTTAGACCAAAATTTACAGAAACTAAAAAAGCAAGGAGCATTCCATTTAAACAATACGTTATTGAGCTCAGTAAAAGGCTTCTATGTAAATTCATAATAATACCTAGAAATATAAGCAACAATGTTTTGATAGAGCTTATTAGATTCTATGTAGATAACGTTAGAATAATATGGCATCATTATGGTCTGTTTCAGTGACCAAGTATTTTCAGCAATACCTACCATCAATTGACCAATTTCAAGCCCTCTCATTTAAAAAGTTACTTCTGTGAACTATCATGGGTTGTCGTCAGCTCACATGAGAGGAAAATATCTTCACAGAAAAGTCAATTTAATCATTGGCTGTTTTGGCTACATACCAGCTTATTTTTCAGCTTCAAGACAAGGTCTACTGTTTCTACTTCTGTGTGTTTCTGGATCCAGAGAAGTAAGTCCTAGAATAAATAAAATCCCAAATCAGTAAATTCTCAAAATAATATTCAAACCTCTATTTCAATAGGTAAGGCTACTGTGAAGGAAAGACAAGAAGGAAAAGGAGAACAAAGTATTTAACCCAGATATAGCATTAAGTGCAAGAATAATTCTCATAATATTCTAATAACTGTTAATTTTCTGCATTAGCCAGAATAATTGTCTCATATTTGGAAGCAAAACAAAATGTACTGAGGTGGCTTTTTTAGATCAAGCAAGAAAAACAAAATTGCAACTCAAACTGTAATAGTAACCCCCACTGCCACTAAGTAGTGACTAATTTATAAGGAACATTTGTTAACAAATCAAGAGAACTGAACATGAATTTACTACTGGATGTAAACTTCATGTTTTCAGATAAGCTCTTCCTGGGCTTGTGCTGCAGGTGCATTCATCAAATTCCTTTTCTCAAAGCCACAGTCACTGGGAGTTTATGAGCAGAAAGTTATCACTGAGGCTAGCACGCCTCGCATTTAAAGCTAAATATAAATGAAAGTAAGACTATCCCCTTTTATTTTCGTAAGTAGTTTAATTTAAAAGAGCCTGGTAATACAGAACATAAAAAACAAATCAGTCCACATTTTTAAAAGTGTTAATACTCACTAAAAAAGGTAAATACATCGTAACAGCAAAAGATGTGGAGTTAGGCTTCTTGGATTAGAATCCTTACTCTACCCAGTAATGTGCTGGTAAATATTTAACAAGTGGTTCTCCAAAAGAGGTCTCTGGTTTGTCGCATTTGCCAATTTCTGTGGTGTAGTACTCCCACTGTAGGCTATTTCAAGCTGCCAACCTGAGGTCACTGAATGCAGAGCTGAGAAGAGATGTGCACAGAGAAGAGATGTGCACAGTTGGCTCTTGTGAGCCAATGCAAGTGGACTCCAGCACACTGTTGGCTCCACTACTTAGCAGGGATGTGATCTGAGGCAAGTCATTTAACTTCTAAGCCAAATGTTTCCCATAATGTAGTTCATAACACACCTACCTCAAAGAATCATTATAAAGATTAAAAGAGATTATCTATATAAAGCCCCTATAATGTCCTTGGCACACAGCACATGATCTAGAAAAGTTAGTCATTATTACTATTTATAAAGAGTGGATAAAGGGTACAATCTTCAACCTCTAAGCATAATTATCTTTATTTTCAACAATTGTTAATCATTACACAAACACACAGTTTTCGAACCTCTTCACAAAGAGCTTCTAGATGGAGTGCCTCCAATTTTTGGATCATTTCCTTCCTCCGGGTCTTAAACCAGCCATCAAAATTTGGAGACTTTAGGAAATGCCTATAAAAATACATTTTAAAAAAGTAAAGTTTGATTATAACTTATTTCCTTTCCTCAATACCTTTCCTATTCAGAGAACCATGTCAAACTTTAGAATTCTTTAAAAAGAGTAAGTTTAAGTCTAGTTTTTTGTTTTGTTTTTAAATAAAGCACGACACATGGGTGTAAAACAGGAAAAAAAGACTAACCGGTAAAGTCCAATCCAATCGCCTTTTATTCTAGAGGTTAGCTGAGGTCCTGTTTTCTCAAGTGTTTTCATAAATTCTTCTGGAAGAAACTGTCTTAATTGAGGTGGACTCTAGAAAACAGGAAATATAATATTTAGAAATTAGGAGTGGATATGTTCACAGAAGTTAATTACAGTTAGAGGACCCAAATAGATCTGAATATATTCATACCTTCCATGGGGAAATACTTTTCTGCAAAGGCATCAAGCTTGCCACATACCTTTCCTAAAACCAAAAAAAAAAAGTTAATAAAAGGAGTGTCTTCAAAAATATTTAAACAGACCTACTTAAAAGAAATGGGTCTTTTAAGTTTGTAATCATATGCCCTTTCAATGGACGGCAACAACTCCATCACTCCCCACAACAGATATAGCTAAATTTAGACTGACTTGGGAAGTCAGATTTCAAATAAAATTCAACTAAATCTTGGGTAAACCAAGGGACTACATTTTTTTTTTCTTTTTTGAGACAGAATCTTGTTCTGTTGCCCAGGCTGGAGTGCAATGGCGTGATCTTGGCTCACTACAACCTCCGCCCCTTCGGGTTCAAGCGATTCTCCTGCCTCAGTCTCCCAAGTAGCTGGGATTACAGGTGTGCACCACCACGCCTTGCTAATTTTGTATTTTTAGTAGAGACAAGGTTTTACCATGTTGGTCAGGCTAGTCTCAAACTCCTGACCTCGTGATCCACCCGCCTTGGCCTCCCAAAGTGCTGGGATTACAGGCGTGAGCCACCGTGCCCAGCCCTTTTTTTTATTTTTATTTTTATTTTTTGAGATGCAGTCTCGCTCTGTTGCCCAGTGGCACATGGCAGTGGAGTGCAGTGGCGCAATCTCAGCTCACTGCAAACTGTGCCTCCAGAGTTTAAGCAATTATCTGCCTCAGCCTCCCAGGTAGCTGGAATTTCAGGAACCCGCCACCACGCCTGGCTAATTTTTATATTTTTAGTTGAGTCAGGGTTTCACCCTGTCTTAATGATAATAGCTAACCTTACTGAGTAGAGACGGGGTTTCACCACGTTAACCAGGATGGTCTCGATCTCCTGACCTCGTGATCTGCCCGCCTTGGCCTCCCAAAGTGCTGGGATTACAGATGTGAGCCACCACGCCCAGTCCATGCTCTTTTTTTTTTTTTAAGAGAGTCTTGCTGTTGCCCAAGATGGAGTGCAGTGGTGCAATCATAGCCTACTGTAGTCTCAAAGTCCTGGTCTTAAACAATCCTCTCACCTTGGCCTCCCAAAGTAGCAGGCCTGAGCCACTGTGCCCAGCCTAGTCCATGCTCATAAGCACTACAGAAAAGTTTATTTATTCAAACAAATAGATTTAATGGAATAAATAAGTTGACATCCATAGACCAAGAAATAATATTTCTTTCTAAAATATAACAGCAAAGATCTCCAGGATGCCCTATATAATACTCATAGATATATTACTTTATATTAATAACTGTGCAAAGTTTCTCTATGATGCAGTCTCCAGAGTAGGACCACATCATGGTACTCCCTATACTTTAATATGACATCCTTCTGAATTTCTTAGAATAACCATATCATCTAGTCATTGATTCCATAAACATTTGAGTGCTACCATATGCCAGACTGGCAAATTAATAATGAGCAAGACAGATACAGTCCCTGTTATTATGGAGCTACAGCCTCATAGACATTATGTCAAATTTTTTTCAAGATAACTATCACAGAAGCTCTACGATAATCTTCTTTTAAGGTGAAAAATGTAGTAACTACTTAACAGTTCATATAAAGTACATCATTTAATATTCACAACAGTCTTGAAAGGTACTTAGGAAAAGTGGAATCAGCCACATTTCATAGGTAAGAAAATTGAGGTTCAGAGGGAGTGACTTACCAAAGCTAAACAGTTAACACTAGAACAAATAATCCAGGTCTCTTGCAAAGGGGTTTATTTTTAATCACTCAAATATACCAGGCTGGCAAAACACACAACCTAAGATATGGTTTTGGAGGGTGGGAAAAACATTTATATACCCTTCACCAAATCATTAAATTATGCAAAAATGTATTTTATTAACTTACTAATGGAATGATGAAACTTTGTGTCAGTTCCAAAAAATAGCGTCGAAGAATAACACTTTGCGCCTCAGAAGGACGTTTCTGTTGTACACCCTTAAAGAGGAAATAATGAGAATGTTTTCTAGTGATGGAACATAAAACAATGGATAATTATCATATTCAACTGCTATGTAAATATACATTTACACTTGATATTTAAAAAACTAGAACTTCACCTTGAAGTAATTTAATGTGAAGTTAATTGTGCAATATCCTGTGAAAATAATCTTTACCAGAGCAAAACATAAGAGTTCTTAGCTTAGGGAATACTGTTTATCCCATACTGTGAAAATGTGAGTTCACAGCTGGGCACTGTGGCTCGCGTCTGTAATCCCAGCACTTTGGGAAGCTGAGGCGGGTGGATTACCTGAGGTCAGGGGTTCAGGACCAGCCTGGCCATCATAGTGAAACCCTGTCTCTACTAAAAAATACAAAAATTAGCCAGGCGTGGTGGTGGCCACCTATAATCCCAGCTACTTGGGAGGCTGAGAAAGAAGAATTGCTTGAACCTGGGAGGTGGAGGTTGCAGTGAGCCGAGATCATGCTATTGCACACCAGCCTGGGCAACAAGAGCGAAACTCCATCTCAAAACAAACAAACAAAAAAAAGTGAGTTCAAAATAAAGACAATATTTTATATTTGCTATATTACATGATTTACATTTTTTAAAAAATTATAACCCCTTACTGTTAGATGCTATCATGGTAGAATCTATGGCTTTTTCACTATAACTCCCAAGCTTCTAGAAAGACTGACACTCATGTATAGCTACAGTCCCAAATTCATGCCCATACTGTTGCTAGCTTAGTCTCCTGATTTTCATAAAACTTTGAGTCAAAAAAGATACCCCGGCAGGGTGTGGTGGCTGACACCTGTAATCCCAGGACTTTGGGAGACCGAGGTGGGCATATCACTTAAGGCCAGGAGTTCAAGACCAGCCTGGCCAACATGGTGAAACCCTATCTCTACTAAAAATACAGAAATTAGCCAGGCATGATGGTGCACTCCTGTAATTCCAGCTGCTCAGGAGGCTGAGGCATGAGAATCACCTGAACCTGGGAGGTGGAGGTTACAGTGAGCTGAGATCACACCACTGCACTCCAACCTGGGTGACAGAGTAAGACTCCATCTCCCTGCCCCCTCCAAAAAAAGGAAAGATCCTATTTCACATTAGTATACATAAAGGACATATTGCCTAAGTGGATATTACATACCTGAACAAGGAAATTTAAATTAATAATATGAGCAACTAATTACCTTCTGTAATTGTTTTATGATCTCTTCATCTCTATTTAAATATGGCTTATATGAAGTATAAACTCCTAAGAGCAAAGAAAAGAAGGTAAACAAAAAAACCCAAGTATCATACAAATATATATTTAAAAATCAATAAAAGTCAATACCAGGTTTAGAATCCAGAGTCTTTAGATTCTTCAGTTTTTTCACTTTAACCTGCTTAGGAATTTCACCTGCAGGAAGCAGCATAAAGATTTTTACAATTATTCTAATCATACATATTATAAAATTAGAACTTTATAATCTACTGTTTATTACTTAAGCATGTTATAATTAAAGCATTCTTAACATCAATTAATAAGTTAAGGGTTCATTCTTGGTATTTTAAAACTGGATTACAAGAATACTGGATTATTACAATAGTACAGAAACAATTCATGTAAATTATATAAAATGGATATTTTATCTTTCATTAATATCTATCATTACTTAAATTTTTCCCTTTTTGTCACTCAACCTGTAATTTAAAATCTACATGCCAAATACATAAAACTGAAAATTTAGGTGCTGAAGAGGAATAAAATACCCTTTAAGTATAAATGGAATACAGAGTAATTCTTAAATGACTGTGCAGATGTAGTCTTCAAGGGTTTGTGTGTGGTTTTTTTTTTTTTTTTTTTTTGATGCCTCCTCAAATTCAGCTTTTCCATTACAGAAACTTACACTGCCAGCAAGTGGCAACGGTGTGTGCAGCAACCACAGGTCTGAGCCACAGATGGACAGGACTCCTGAGCAGACTGCTATGTTGAATAGCTTGTGTAGTATATGCAGGCCCTGGTCTTAGGGTCAAAGAAAGCTAACACCTAAACAACTCTTATAACGGGCAGAAAAATGCCTCAAGATACACACTTAAAAGTGTCGTGAACAAACCTAATTTCAAAGACTTTCTCCACCCTCCCTCTTCTCTGCACAAGGGCTAAAAGAACCTAAGAACTGAAACACAATCTAGAGATTATATTATTATAGAGATTATAATATAATTCAAGCCTCTAAATTCACAAAATACCTTTGTTTAAATAGTTACATAGATCAAACTGCTAATTGTGGTATATCTGGAGGTGGGATTTTAAGAACAAGGAACATTTTCCTTTGCAATCTTATATTGCTAAAAAATTTTAAGAGCATGTAGTATGATAAAACAGCTATTTCTATAAACTTTTTACTTTGAAATACAGTTGAACATTTAATAATGTGGGTTTAAACTGTGCATATTCACTTATACATGATTTTTTCTCCTCCTTCTGCCACCCCTGAGTCAGCAAGACCATTACCTCCTCTTCCTCCTCAACCTACTCAATGCGAAGGTTATGAGGATGAAGACTTTTATGATGATCCACTTCCACTTAATGAATAGTCAATATATATTTTATCTTCCTCATGACTTTCTTAGTAACATTTTATTTCCCCTAGCTTACTTTATTGTAAGGATACAGTATATAATACAAACAACATACAAAATGTGTGTTAATCAACTGTTTATGTTATTGCTAAGGCTCTGGTCAACAGTAGGCTGTTGGAAGTTAAGTTTTGGAGGAGTTAAAGGTATACACAGATTTTCTACTACATAGGAGGTTGGCATTTCTAATCCCTGTGTTGTTCAAGGGTTAACTGTAATTTCAATCTTGCAAAGAAGCTGCCAAGTAACACAGTCTATAAAGGAAAGAGCGAAAGAGATTAAAAAAATTAATCTATACTCCAAATGTGTCAACTGCCCCAATAATAATTTTAAACAGATACTTGTTAAAAAAGCAGTATCATGGATACACAGACTTAATTTTTCATTGACTCAGTATATATTAAGTAAATATAAGATACTGGCAATACAGGAACAAAACAGCTAATTCCTCATATCAATGAGCCACAGTCTAACAGCAAAATATGACACAGAGAAATGATAATACAGAGGGAAAGGTGCTGGGACAGAATTATGAACAAGATACTATGAGACACAGAAGAGTGTCCTGGCCAAAGAGGAGTAAGAAAAGTATTTAGGATTCCTAAAGGAGGTAGCATTTAAGCGAACCTATAAGAGAGAGAAAAACTTGGCCAGGTATGGTGGCTCACGCCTGTAATCCGAGCACTTTGGGAGGCTGAGGCGGGTGGATCACCTGAGGTCAGGAGTTCGAGACCATCCTGGCCAACATGGGGAAACTCCATCTCCACTAAAAATACAAAAATTAGCCGGGCATGGTGGCAGGCACCTGTAGTCCCAGCTACTCGGGAGGCTGATGCAGGAGAATCACTTGAACCCAGGAGGCAGAGTTTGCAGTGAGCCGAGATTGCACCACTGTACTCCAGCTTGGGTGGCAGAGCGAGACTCTGTCTCAAAAAAAAAAAAAGTTATCCATAGGAAGGAGAAAAGGCCTTTTGAGTAAAAAGTTAAATACAGAAGCATGAACATGCTGCTTAAAGAGTTGCAGATAATGGTAAGGACAGTAATAGCCACCATTTACTGAAGATGTCCTCCGTGCCAGTCTCTGGTTCAAGAGCACTGCACAAATCATCACATTTAATCTTCACAATAAGAGTTTATTTATGATGCCCATTTCACAGATGAAGAAACTAAAGCATGGACAAAACTTGATATTCACCTGGTATGCACCAGAACCAGTTGGTTACTGCCATCATTCATTCTGATTAATGAGTGCCCTATTAAGACAGGTTGTTAGCTCTGTCATAACTAGACCCAGAGGAACATCTTGTCCAAGGATGTGGGTGCACTAAAACTAGGTATAATCCAGAAAAAGCAATTCCTTTATATCAGGAGGAATGATCCTTCTGCAAGGTTAACGCTAAATATATGTTTCTGGTAAAGTTTCAGGACACAGGAGAGCAAAATCTTAATTCTGCTGTGCCTTCCCTCTTGGTCCTAAAGAAGACGCTTTTTTCTATAATTTTACTGACCCTGCCAGATTTTTTTTTTTCCTTGTAGAACTCACATCTATCTCAGGTTTCAAAGCCAGAATCCTGAGCAGGGCTGTGTTGCACAACTTGTACAGCATTTGCAGTGGGCCTGGCTGGTTTTTAACTTAACGAGCGGAAAAATACTCCAAGATATATACCACTCATAAATTAAAAGATATATGAGATTTCATGACTATGACACCAAATACTCAAGCAATACAAGGAAAAAATAAATAAGACTTAAAAAAAAAAAAGAAGAAACCAAAAAAACGATAAATAAGACCATTAAATTATAAACTTCTGTGCACAGGCCAGGTGTGGTGGCTCACGCTTGTAACCCCAGCACTTTGGGAGGTTGAGGCGGGTGGATCATGAGGTCAGGAGTTCAACCAGCCTGGCCAAAATGGTGAAACTCTCTCTCTACTAAAAATACAAAAATTAGCTGAGTGTGGTGGCGCACACCTGTAATCCCAGACACTGGGGAGGCTGAGACAGGAGAATCACTTGAACCCAGGAGGTGGAGGTTGCAGTGAGCCAAGACCGGGCCACGGCACTCCAGCCTAGAAGACAGAGCAAGACTCCATCTCAAAAAATAAATAAATAAGGTAAAATAAACCTCTGTGCATCAAAGGACACCATCAAGAGAACAAAAAGACAATACAAAATAGAACAAAAGATTCGCAAAGCATGTATCTAATAAGGATTACTATTTAGAATATATAAAGAATTCTTATAACTAAAAAAAAAAAAAAAAAAAACCCCATTCAAACAATCCTATTAAAAGTGGGCAAAGGACTTGAATAGACATTTCTCCAAAGAAGATACATAAATGGCCAATAAATAGGCTGGGTGCGGTGGCTCACACCTGTAATTGCAGCACTTTGGGAGGCCAAGGCAGGTGGATCACCTGAGGTCAGGAGTTTGAGACCAGCCTGGCCAACATGGTGAAACTCTATCTCTATTAAAAATACAAAAATTAGCTGGGTGTGGTGGTGCATGCCTGTAATCCCAGCTACTCGGGGGGCTAAGGCAGGAGAATTGCTTGAACCTGGGAGACGGAGGTTGCAGTGAGCCAAGATCGCGCCACTGCACTCCAGCCAGGCAACAGAGTGAGACTTCGTTTCATAAATAAATAAATAAATAAATAAAATGGCCAATAAACAATGGAAAGATACTCAACATCACTGATCATGAGGGAAATGAAACTGAAACCCACAATAAAATACTAACTCATGCCCATTAGGATGGCTACTATCAAAAAAATGGAAACTAACAGGCCGGGTGTGGTGGCTTCCACCTGTAATCCCAACACTTTGGGAGGCCAAGGCAGGAGGACTGCTTGAGCACAGGAGTTCAGGACCAGCAACATTGCAAGATCCTGTCTCTACAGAAAAAATTAAAAATCAGCCAGGCGTGGTGGTGTACGCCTGTACTCCCAGCTACTGGGAAGGCTGAGGCAGAAGGATCACTTGGGCCCAGGAGTTCAAGGTTACAGTAAGCTATGATTGTGCCAATGCACTCCAGCCTGAGCAATAGCACAAGACCCTATCACAAAAAAAAATTTTTTTTAAAGGCAAAATAAATAGACATTTCACCAAAGATATATGAATGAAAGGAAGTAGATGAAAATGTGCTCACTATCACTAGACATTAGAGAAAAGCAAATTAAAATCACCATTTCAAATATTCTAGAATGGCCATGATGAAAATGACAACATCAAATGTTGGAAAAGATGTTACGAAATAGGAACCCTCACACATTGCTGGTAAGAATGTAAACTGATGGGCCACTTTGGCAAACAGTTTGGTGATTTCTTAAACAGATTTATCAACTCATGCTGCTCTACCAATGATTTTGTGCAAAAGTTCCTACCTACATCTAGCAGAGAGACTTCTTCCACTGGAAAGAGAAAACAATCAGCAGTCTACTACATTACAACTAATAGTCTAAATTAGTAGGCCCAAATCATGAAAATGTCAAGATTAAATTAAGATTTTAAAAAATTTCTCATATCGTCTCATATCCAAGACTCTAGCAACTGTTGTTCTCTGAACTATCATTAATACTCAGACAGAACAGTAACAGAATGGCAGGGGACCATGCCATTTACAGAGTACCATGCATCAGGCACTGTGTTTAATCCTCCTAGCAGACAAAAAATTTGAGACTTAAAAATGATATTTAGCCTATTAGCACACAGTTCTGATTGCCAAGGTGAAGCCCTTTGCTTTTTCCTCTATTTCATAAAACTTCTAAAAATTTCAGTAACACTGAGTCCAGAATTTGTAAACAGTACTATTTAAAATGTTATCCTTGATTCTAACACTTCCATTTAGATATATGTATATACCAGAAGGAAAATCTTATAAAATCAGATTATTAAGTCATGTTTTAAATATATCTATGTATAACAAAAGGAACAAGATTTAAAAGTAGTGACTGCTGGCCAGACGCAGTGGCTCAGCCTGTAATCCCAGCACTTTGGGAAGCCGGGGTGGTCGGATCGCTGGAGGTCTGGAGTTTGAGCCCAGCCTGGCCAACATGGTGAAACCTCGTCTCTACTAAAAATACAAAAATTAGCCAGGCGTGGTGGCAGGCACCTGTAATCCCAGCACGTTGGGAGGCCAAGGCGGGCAGATAACCTGAGGTCAGGAGTTTGAGACCAGCCTTGCCAACATAGCAAAACCCCGTCTCTACTAAAAATACAAAAATTAGCCAGGCATGGAGGTGGGTGCCTGTAATCCCAGCTACTTGGGAGGCTGAGGCAGGAGAAACACCTGAACCTGGGAGAGCTGAGATAGTGCCACTGTATTCCAGTCTGGGCAACAGAGTGAGACTCTGTCTCATAGATAAATAAATAAACATAGTACATTATAAAGTTATTAGAAAATAACTTTATAATCCCAACTATTTCAGTGGAAAATTCATGAATGTCCATTGTCATGTCAGAGAGAAGTCTTCCACTGGAAGGAGAAAATAGTCAGTAGTCCACTACATTACAATCAATAAAATAGCCTAAATTAGTACGCGCAAACCATGAAAATAAATGTCAAAATTAAATTAAGATTTTAAAAATTTCTCGTATCTTCTCATACCCAAGATTCATGTCCTTAATTAATGTACCATTTAGTTGTCATCTAGATTAACAAAACTTCCAACCTCAGAATTCATATACTTAAACATTTGTTAAACTCCTACCATGAACAAGGTACTGTATGTCTTTTCCATATGAAAAGACACTGTGAACCACTCCCTAAATCAATAACCTGTGTTACAGGGACATATACTTGTTTTGAGACCTAGCTGAGTATTTTGCAACAAGTCGGGAATAATTCTAGTTTTCTATAAGGTTTTACTCAAGCAGTATTGCAAAGTTCTGTTTTATTGGACTTCTATATATATAGAAAGTTCTGTTTTATTGGGCTTTTAAATATATATTTTTTATATTTATATTTAAATATATATTTAAATCTGTAAATATATATTTAAATATATTATTATATAATATTTAATATATATATAAAGCTAACATTTCTGAGACTTCATTTTACTATAATTCATTCAATGTCTGTAACACTATAAGTATACTTTTTGGTAGAAGGATATGACAGATTATACATATTATAAGAACCTGCGTATTTCAGTTGGAAATTAGCAGGAAATTATACTCTTCTCCAAAGGCCTTGAAGAAAGCTGCCATCAACATAAAAAGTAATCAAGGATGAAAAGAAAGGAAGAAAGAAACCTGTTCAGCAACACTGCACACTAAAAACAGAACACCAAGTTTATACTTTACCTGTAGGTTTAAGGTCTCCTATTCGAATAATGTGTGGCCAGTGCTGGAGTGTCTTAGCAAAAAAAGGGTTGGTTACTCCTAATATAACTGAGGGCCTATATAAAACAAAACAAAATTAAAAAGGTAAGAAAAAGATGAATGTTAAATCAGTGAAGAATAGCTTACATTTTCTTTTCAATGAACAATACACAGATTGCTTTTTCCTTTATTCAAACATTCCATATCAACTACACGGCCAGGCAACATGTTTTACGCTAGGCATATAAAGATGAAAGGACATGATCCTTCCAATAGCACACACAGGAAGAAGGGTATACACACCCAGTTATGATGCCAAAATTAGAAGACAGTGAAGGTGGTTTAAAATGCACAACATCGGCTGAGCGCGGTGACTCACGCCTATAATCCCAGCACTTTCAGAGGCCGAGGTGGGTGGATCATGAGGTCAGGAGTTCGAGACTAGTCTGACCAACATGATGAAACCCCATCTCTACTAAAAATACAAAAATTAGCTGGGTGTGGTGGTGCATGCCTGTAATCCCAGCTACTCAGGAGGCTGAGGCAGAAGAATCGCTTGAAACCAGGAGGTGGAGGTTGCAGTGAGCCAAGATTGCACCACTGCACTCCAGCCTGGGCAACAGAGTGAGACTCTCTGTCTCAAAAAAAAAAAAAAAAAAAAAGCACAATAATCAGAAAGGAGAACCTATGTCTACAAGGGGATTAAAGGACAGCCTCACCAAAGAGATAATATTTACAGGAAGACATGAAAGATGAGTAGGTGTTTTTTGCCAAGTGGATGAGAGAAGGAAGAGTGATACAGAACAAACTATGTGCAAAGCAATGAAGTGACATTATGGCCTGTCTGTAGAACTACACAGAGTTCAGCATTCCTGGAGCAAAAGCAGAAAGGATGAATAGTCAGAAATGAGAATACTGTTGCCCAATCATTAGTACCATGTTAGCATGCTAAGAAGTTTAGATGTTATCTTACAGGCAAAGGGAAACTACTAGATAACCAAGTGGAGGAATGTTGCATGAAAGAAAAAGTGCTTATTAGAAAGATCACTCGGCTGGGTGCAGTGGCTCACGCCTGTAATCCCAGCCCTTTGGGAGGCCGAGGCGGGCGGATCACCTGATGTCAGGAGTTTGAGACCAACCTGGCCAACACGGTGAAACCCCATCTCTACTAAAAATACAAAAATTAGCTGGGTGTGGTGGTGTGTGCCTGTAATCTCAGCTACTTGGGAGGCTGAGGCAGAAGAATCACTTGAACCCAGGAGGCAGAGGTTGCAGTGAGCTGAGATCGCACCATTGCACTCCAACTTGGGGGACAAGAGTGACACTTTGTCTCCAAAAAAAAAAAGGAAGATCACTCTGGAAGAAATTTGGAAGTTACCTTATGAGGAGAGAAGGGGTTGAAGGAAAAGCAAATTTGGATATGCAAAACATGAGACACAGTAAGACTGGAAAGGGAGCTACAGAAAGAAGATAAGAAATGTAATCAGAGATATTTTAGGATATCAAATTGACAGAATTTGGTAAAATTTAATGTGGGGCATGTTACAAAGGAGAAATTTATGACAATTAAGGTTTTGAGGACTAAGTGAAAACTAATGCCATCCATGAAAAGAAAGAAGAGGTATGAGATTAGGGGAGAAAAGAGGGAGACAAAAATAATTCAGTTTGCACGTGTTTAGTTTCAGATGCCATTAATCTATCTTCTATGGGGCAATGTGCTTAAAACATCCCCTCTCCCCCCACAACACACACACATGCCTGGTTATATAGGTCTGAACCTCACAGAGATATTGGCTAGAAAGATACATTTCAGTCATTAGCATGGGGTATTAACAGAAGCCATGGGTACAGATAAGATTGTACAGAAAGGGCCAGGCATGGTGGCTCACACCTGTAATCCCAGCACTTTGGGAGGCTAAGGCAGGCGGATCACTTGAGATCAGGAGTTCGAGACCAGTCTGGCCAACATGGTGAAACCCCATCTCTACTAAAAATACAAAAAATTAGACAGTGTGCACCTATAATCCCAGCTACTTGGGAGGCTGAGGCAGGAGAATCACTTGAACCCAGGAGATGAAGGTTGCAGTGACCCAAGGTCGTGCCACTGCACTCCAGCCTAGGCAACAGTGTGAGACTGTCTCAAAAAAAAAAAAAGATTGTACAGAAATAATTATCAGTCTGGGCTGGGTGTGGTGGCTCATGTCCGTAATTCTAACACTTTGGGAGTCCAAGGTGGGCAGATCACAAGGTCAGGAGTTCGAGACCAGTCTGGCCAATACAGTGAAACCCTGTCTCTACTAAAAATACAAAAAATTAGACAGTGTGCACCTGTAATCCCAGCTACTTGGGAGGCTAAGGCAGGAGAAACACGTGAACCTGGGAGGCAGAGGTTGCAGTAAGCCAAGATGATGCCATTGCACTCCCTCCTGAGCGACAGTGCCAGACTCCGTCTCAAAAGAAAAAAAAAACTATCAGTCTGAAATCAGAACCCAGAAGACAATACCTAGCGAACACCAACATTTAAGGGATTCATAGAGAAAAGAAGTCTGCAAAGGAGATTGGGATGCACCACAAGATTGCCCAGGAGAGAATGGTATTAGAGATTCAAAAAAAATTTTTTGGGGGGACAGGGTCTCACTCTGTCCCCCAGGCTGTTCCAGTGGCACAATCTGAGTTCACTGCAACCTCTGCCTCCTAGGCTCAAGCCATCCTCCCACCTCAGCCTCATAAGTAGCTGGGACTACAGACGCATGCCACAACATCCAGCTAATTTTTGTGTTTTTTTTTTTTTTGTGGAGACAGGGTTTTGCCATGTTGCCCAGGCTGGTCTCTAACTCCTGGGCTTATGTGATCTGCCCGCCTCAGCCTCCCAAAGTGCTGGGATTAGAGGCATGAGCCATCATGACTGGCTGGTGATTAAAATATTTGTAAGGTTAAAAGTGTAAATGTTACAAGAAAGAAGAGGTGGCACACCAGCCTCGGCAACGGGGAGGGGGAAGGGAGGGGGAGGAGGGGAAGGGGAAGGCGAAGGGGAGAAGAAAGAAGGAAAGAAAGAGAGAGAGAGAGAGAAAGAAAAAGAAAGAAAGAAAAAGAAAGAAAGGAAGGAAGGAAGGAAGGAAGGAAGGAAGGAAGGAAGGAAGGAAAAAGAAAGAGAGGAAGGGAGGAAGGGAAGGGAAGGGAAGAAGGAAGGAACGGAAGGAAGGAAGGGAAGAAAGGAAGGGAAGGAAGGAAGGAAGAAAGGGAAGGAAGGGAAGGGAGGGAGGGAAGAAAGTGAGGGAAGGGAAGGGAGGGAGGGAAGGAAGGGAGGGAAGGGAAGGAAGAAAGGGAAAGAACAGAAGGGAGGGAGGGAAGGAAGGGAGGGAAGGAAGGAATGAGGGAAGGAAGGGAGGGAACAGAAGGGAGGGAGGGAAGGAAAGGAAGGAAGGAAGGAAGGGAGGGAAGGAAGGGAGGGAAGGGAACGGAGGGAAGGGAAG
>NW_012106141.1:5927833-5954825 GCF_000951045.1 Mandrillus leucophaeus | reverse complement strand
GGGAGGGAGGGAGGGAGGAAAGGAAGGAAGAAAAGGAAGGAAGGAAAGAGAGAGAGAGAGGAAGAAAGAAAGAAAGAGAAAAAACAGGGCAATGATATGCCTACTGGGTCAAACAGTGAGAAGGGTCTTGATTATTTGGCAAAAACAAATTCAGTAAATACGAAGAAGTCAATCTGCAGTTGACTAGAAGCAACCAGAAAATCAAGAAGTGGAGATAGTACATGCAGATTGTTGTTGCTTTAGAAATCTAGCTATAAAAAGAAGGTGAGCAATAGAGCAGGAGCTACAAGGGAAAGGGTAAGATTATTTTTTCTTTTTACAGACTGGAAAGATTTTTCATAAAAAAGTAGAATTGAAAGTACAACCCAGCGGCTATTAATGACAATATAGCTTCCATTAATAAATAAAATCACTTGGGCCAGGCGCGGTGGCTCACACCTGTAATTCCAGCACTTTGGGAGGCTGAGGTGGGTGGATCACGAGGTCAGGAGTTCAACACCAGCCTGGTCAACATGGTGAAACCCCGTTTCTACTAAAAATACAAAAATTAGCTGGGCGTGGTGGCACGTGCCTGTAATCCCAGCTACTCAGGAGGCTGAGGCAGGAGAATTGCTTGAACCTGGGAGGCAGAGGTTGTAGTGAGCCGAGATCATGCCACTGCACTCCAGCCTGGGTGACAGAGCAAACCTCGGTCTCAAAAATAAATAAATAAAAATAAATAAATAAATAAATAAATAAAATCACTCAAATAAGGTACTCTTAAAATCTAAAATTATTTATAGATTTCTTAAAATCTATAAAATCTAAAACTCCTCAAACTTTCCTTTTATAAGATCATTCTGCCTATAAGCTTTTATTACCAAAAATAATTCTACATAATTGTGGTTATAAAGGTAATATAAAGGTCAATATAAGTTATTCTGTTTACTTACGGAGCTTGAGTACGGGTAGTATATTCTTTGAATTCACTATCATGAATAGTGAAATAAGGTCGGAAATCACTGAAGTACTTTAATGGAGAAATACAGCTGTGGAGCAGGAAGAACATGTAAAATAAAGGACACAGAAATTAAAAATCCTAATCTGTAACTAGAAAACATCTACACAAACAGTATACACACAAAGGGATACTTTGTTTATTTTAAAAAATGGTAAACTCATTTCACAGAATTAGAAAGACAGATATATATAATGTGAAATGGCATACTGAAAGAACACACTGGGTTTGGGGCAGAAGATGGGATGAAATTCTGGCTCTACCATTCACTAGTTATGTGCCTTTGACTCTACACTGATCATTCAAACAAGTAATATTTATCAAGGATTAACTTCGTGTAATGAATCAATGTGCCTGTCACTCAGAACAACAAAGGCATGGTTCCAGCCCTCACGGAGCCTGATTCAATTTTCTCATCCATAAAATGGTGCTATAATAAGCATTACCTTCTGATAGGGTTGTTGCATGGATCAATGCAATAATGGGTGGGGAAACATACGACAGGTGGGAAGTGCTGCAAATATCACCAAGAGGTTCAGTACTGCAGCATCAAAAAAAAAAAAAAAAAGTCAGAAATAGTAACTAAATATACTCACTTAACAAGCGCCAATACAGTCTCTGATGATTCCGATGGTGATGGCGCCATAACCACAAGGGGCTCCCCCAACAGCACCAGCTCCCAGAGCATCTGACTATGAAGGAAAACTGGGCAGAAACATCTGAAAGGTGATGCACAGTAGAAATATTTTTTAATGTAGCCAATCCTGTTTTTAAAATTCCTACATAATCTTTCTAAAAACTCCACAATGATATAAATTCTTCTGCTATTTGTATCTTGATCTGATACACAAATTCATTTAGAATATGGTGATGTATAGAGATGTAAGTCCCTTTTATCCACATAAAAATATCTATCAATTTGACTCATTCTAATTTTTACAAAATTAAATGTAATATAATGACACACAGAATAACTGACAATAAAAGCATATAATTCTTAAATTGTTGTACCATATGATAGATCTATTTTATCAATATTGCTTTGATACATTTGAATTTCAATCCTAAATATTTTTAAGGAAACAAGAAAAATTAATTTTCCAAGGGCACTTATTGGATACACTTAATTTAAAACCCAATACTTTTGACATTAAAGAATGATGACAGATCACAAGGGGGAGTACTAATCCTGAACAAGAGCAAACCTGCTGGGCAGATACTCTCTCTACGGAAATGTTGAGTATTTTTACAGCAGCCCTGGAATTGGGTGGAGGCCTGTTGGGACACAACTCCACTAGTATGTTACTAAGCCTAAGACACTTGGTAACTTTCACTTATTTAGGAATTTCCTCCTGGCTTGGTAAAAATTTTTCCTACTAGATTAGGGGGGAGAATCTTATCTATTTATGAAAATCATAACCAATCCACTCAGTTGAAAAGACACACATGCAAATAAAAAGAAAAGAAAAATCAAACAACAATTAAGTGCAAAAACATGCAACAAATCATGAGATGGAAATTAGGGGAGTTAATTTTAACTATTCAAAAACAAGACAAGTGCCACAAAAGAAACAAACAACAACAACAAAAAAAACAGCTCATGGGTAAGGCAAAGGAGCTCTTCCTCTTCCCTTCCTAAACAACTCAGTCCTAAAGCAGAACATGGTAGGTATCTCTGCCACGACGGAAAGAGAGCCGTATTGACCAGGGAGGCATGTCAGAGCTTATGTAAGGTAAGGTGGACATCTACATGCAGATGGTGGCCTACTGTGGAGCTGCTGGAGCCCAAATGTGGTGAGGAACGTATACATGTGTGGGGATTATTTGGTTTGAGTTCACAGAGCCCAGGAAGCACAGAGGGGTAGCCTGATGTGTCGTATCAAAGACAGAATGAGTTGAGGAGGTTGTCACAATGTGGGACCAACTGGCACAAGGTGTCAGAGCAGAGATACCCTCGTATCTCCAAGGAGGGTATCTCCAAGGAGAAGTACCCTGGAGTGGGTAAGCACACAAGCAGGGTAAGGAGGGCATTCATGTGAGGCTCAACCTAGTGTCGAGAGTCAGAGCCCAAAAAGGGGAAGATGGCACCCACTTGGAGATGTGGTCTAGTGGGACAGAATAATCTGAATGAGACAGGAGGGTATCCATGGAGGTGCGGGTAGAGTCAATCCAACAAGGAAAATCACAGAGTGAGCAGGGTAAGGAGGGTATCCATGCAGAAGGGAAGCCAGGTGTAGAATGGCAGGGCCCAAGGGGGATGAGAAAACTATTAGCATGGGGGACAAAGTTGCAGCAGAGTCCTACCCCGAACAATCAGACAAGAGAAAGAAATAAAGAGCATGCAAATTGGTAATAAGGACGTTAAAGTGTCACTGTTTGCTGATGACATCATATACCTAGAAAATCCTAAAAACTCACCCAAAAAGCTCCTAGAACTGGTAAATGAATTCAGCAAAGTTTCCAAATACAAAATTAATGTACACAAATCAGTAGCTCTCCTATACACCAACAGCAACCAAGCTGAGAATCACATCAACCCCTTTTACAATAGCTGTAATAAATAAAATAAAATACTTAGTAATACACTTACCCAAGGAGGTGAAAGACCTCTACAAGGAAAATGACAAAACACTGCTGAAAAAAATCACAGATGACATAAACGAATGGAAACACATCCTATACTCATGGATGGGTAGAGTCAATATTGTGAAAATGACCATACCGCCAAAAGCAATCTACAAATTCAATGCAATTCCCATCAAAATACCACCATCATTCTTCACAGAACTAGAAAAAACAATCCTAAAATTCATATGGAACCAAAAAAGAGCCTGCATAGCCAAAGTAAAACTAAGCAAAAAGAACAAATCTGGAAGCAATATATTATCTGCCTTCAAACTATACTGTAAAGCCATAGTCACCAAAACAGCATGGTACTGGTATAAAAATAGGCATATAGACCAATGGAACAGAACAGAGAACCCAGAAACAAAGCCAAATGCTTACAGTTAACTGATCTTCAACAAAGCAAACAAAAACATAAAGTGGGGAAGGGGCACCCTATTTAACAAATGGTGCTGAGATAATTGGCAAGCCACATGTAGAAGAATGAAACTGGATCCTCATCTGTCATCCTTTACAAAAATCAACTCAAGATTAATCAAAGACTTAAATCTAAGACCTGAAATCATAAAAATTCTAGAAGATAACATTGGAAAAAACCCATCTAGGCATTAGCTTAGGCAAAGACTTCATGACCAAGAACTCAAAAGCAAATGCTACAAAAACAAGGATAAATAGATGGGACTTATTTTGCTTCTGTACAGCAAAAGAAATAATCAGCAGAGTAAACAGACAACTCACAGAATAGGAGAAAATCTTCACAATCTATACATCTAAACAAAGGACAAATATCTAGAATCTATAAGGAACTTAAATCAGCAAGAACAAAACAAACAATCCCATCAAAAAGTGGGCTAAGGACATGAATAGACAATTCTCAAAAGAAGATATACAAATTGCCAACAAACATTAAAAATGCTTAACATCACTAATTATCAGGGAAATGCAAATCAAACCCACAATACTCTAGTACCTCACTCCTGCAAGAATGGCCACAATAAAAATAAAAATAAAAATAAATAAATGCTGGTGTGGATGTGGTGAAAAGGGAATACTTTTACACTGTTGGTAGGAACACAAACTAGTACAACCACTATCGAAAACAGTATGAAGATTCCTTAAAGAATTAAAATAGATCTACCATTTGATCTAGCAATCCCACTACTGGGTATCTACCCAGAGGAAAAGAAGTCATTAAAAAAAAAAAAAAGATACTTGCACATGCATGTTTATAGCAGCACAATTCACAACTGCAAAAATATGGAACAAGCCCAAATGCCCATCAATCAATGAGAGGATAAAGAATATGTTTTATATATATATATATAGTTGTGTGTGTGTGTATATATAGATACATACACACCCCATGGAATACTACTCAGCCAAAAAAAGGAATGAAATAATGGCATTCACAGTAACCTAGATGGAATTGGAGACCATTATTCTAAAGTAACTTAGGAATGGAAAACCAAACATCATATGTTCTCACTCAAAAGTGGGAGCTATGCTATGAGGATGCAAAGACATAAGAATGATACAATGAACTTTGGGACTTCAGTGGGGAAAGGGAGGGAGGGAGTGAGGGATAAAAAGACTACAGATTGGGTACAGTGTACATTCCTCATGTGATGGGTACATCAAAATCTCAGAAATCATCACTAAAGAACTTATTTATGCAACCAAACACCACCTATTCCCCAAAAACCTTTTGAAATAAACAAACAAAAAACTTAAAAAAAAAGTTGCAGAAGAGATGGGGCATTGATTACCAACAGGGGTATTGATTGAATCAGTAAATAAAGAATAATTTAATATAATATATATGATGTGTATATATACATGCATCTACATATACATATATATACACACACACATATACATACATGCATACACACACACACATCCTAGCTTTGTCCACTTGAGAAGGTCTAAAAGCAATGATATCTCAATATCAATAAGCACACCAAGTGCCCAGATCTTGTCTTCTAAATCCTATTCTCTGCTAAAAAGAACCAAGGCTTTTTAGAGAAATGGCTGATTCTAGAGCTAGGGAAGAGAAAATACAAGATAATCTGGAACCCAAGAGAATAAAAAACATGTCCACACAAAGACCTATACACAAATGTTGACAGCAGCATTATTCATAATAACCAAAAGTGTAAACCATCCAAGTCTCCATCAAAAGGTAAATGGATAGACAAAATGTAGCATATCCACAGGGAATTTTTTTTTTTTTTTTTTTTTCGAAATGGAGCTTTGCTCTTGTTGCCCAGGCAGGAGTGCAATGGCATGATCTTGGCTCATCAAAACCTCCACCTCCCAGGTTCAAGCGATTCTCGTGCCTCAGCATCCCGAGTAGCTGGGATTACAGGCATGTGCCACCACACCCGGCTAGTTTTGTATTTTTAGTTGAGATGGGGTTTCTCCATGCCAGTCAGACTGGTCTCGAACTCGCAACCTCAGGTGATCTGACCGCCTTGGCCTCCCAAAGTGCTGGGATTACAGGCAGGAGCCACCACGCCTGGCCCATCCACATGGAATATTATTCAGCCATTAAAATAATGAAGTACAGGCACTCCCCATGTTACAACGGTTCAACTTACAATTTTTAACTTTATGATGTTGCAATTCAGTATGCATTCAGTACGCTCCTCAACATATGACAACTTACCTCCGAATAAGCCCATTGTAAACTGAAAATATCAAAAACGCACTTTGAACTTATAATTTTCAAACTTACAATGGGTTTAACAAGACATAACCCCCTTGTAAGTCTAGGAGCATCTGTACTGATTCATGATACTGCACAGATGAACCTTATAAACATTATTCTGGGTGAAGGAAGACAGACACAAAAGGTCACATTTTGTATGATTCTAGTTAAATGTAATGTCCAAAATAGGCAAGAGACAGAAAGTAAGTTAGTAATGGCAAGAGGTTGGGAAGAAGAGGGAATGGGAACTGCTAATAGGTACAGTGTTATATTTTGAAGTGATGAAAATGTTCTGGAATTAGCATTGATGGTTGCACAACTTTGTGAATATATTAAAACACTAGTGAATTGTACTTTAAAAGGTTGAATATTGTATGGTATGATAATTACAACCCAGTTTATTTAATTACCAAAAAAAAAAAAGATAAATCTGGAGTATCTTACACCAGAAAGCAAGAAAGTGTTCAAAGAATGACAGAGATATGGCAAAAGAACATAGAAGCCAGCCTGTAGTAAGTTCTCCCTGGCTAAACAGGGACAATTTGAATATCAAAATAGGTAATAATGGATTAGAATCCATTGAATAAAACAAGAAATCAGAGTCCAAATAGACATATAAAAATAGTGTGGTGATTTAAAATATGTCCAGGCTGTGCATGGTGGCTCACTCCTATAACCCCAACACCTAGGCGGGAGGATCACTTGAGGCAGGAGTTCAAGGCCAGCCTGGGTAACATAGGAAGATACCTCTCTACAAAAATAATAATAAAAAATAAAATAAAATAAATAAATAACATCTGTCCACAAATTCTTTGACACTCCTTTCAAAACATGGAGCCTAATTCTCCTGTTCTTGAGTGTAGACCAGATTAGTGGTTTGATTGTAATGAACAGAATATGGTAGAAATGACAATGTACAACTTTGAAGGCTAGGTCATATAGGACACTGTGGCTTCAGCCTTCTCTCAGTACTTGCTCTGGGAAAAGTTAGTTGCCATGTTGTGAGAACATTAGGCAGCCCTATGGAGAAGTCCATAAGGCTAGGGCTGAGACCTCCTAACAACAGCCACAGAGAACTGCGATCTCCAGTCAACAGCTGTGTGAGTAAGCCCTGTAGGGAAGCAGACTCTCCAGACTCCTATGTCCAGCTGACTGAAACCACAGATAACATCTTGACTGCAACCACATAAAAAACTCTGAGCGCCAGAACGACCCACCTAAGCAGCTCCCAGATTTCCAACCCTTAGAAACTGTGTGAAATAATGTTTGCTCTTCTAAGCCTAAGTATTGGGATAATTTGTTGCACATCAATAAGTAACATACATAATTTCAAATATCTTCCCCAAAAATACCCAGTTACAAACGGAAAAACAATTAACTTATTAGTGGAGAAGCTTGGAGGATACCACATTAATCAAGTGATCAAACTGAACATCATCAAAAACAAGGCAAGCTCAACTTATGTGCCACCTCCTGACAGATGCAGAGCCTCAATCTAATCATGAGTAAATACCAGACAATCCTAAACTGAGGAGTTTCTGCAAAATAACCGTCCTGTAATCTGTAAGAATATCAGGATCCTGAAAGTCAGAAACTAAAGAACTATTCTAGACTGAAGATGACTAATGAGATGTGACAGTTACATGCAACAGATTATTCTCAGTTTAACTAGACATTATTGTAATAACTGGTAACATTTGAACTGGTCTTAGTATTAGATGATATTAACTTATCAATGTTGATTTTACCAATTTTGATGGTTGCATTGTATACTCGTTTGTAGGAAACAGAATCTAAAGTATTAAGGGATGACACGGCACCAAGTCTCCAGCTTACTACCAAATGGTTCAAGAAGAAGTCTTCTATATTGTACTTGCCACTTTTCTGTTGGTTTGTAAAAATAAGCAAAGGAAAAATGAAAAAGTCCTACATGAAAACATCTGACCAACTTTAATAATGGGATTCCTTTAAGGCACCAAGTTGCAAATTATTGTCTTTCAAGTATATTAATATATTATTAACAAAGGGCACAAAGATAGGAAGTATAGTTACAAGATAAATCACTCTTTGAAAGCTTTGTATTATACTGATAATATGTTATCAAAGTCGTTTTTTTGGGTGAGAGGTTAAGTTTTTAATATTCAGGAAAGGCAACTTGTCTCGAACTAAAAAAATATTAGTAGTAGGCTGGGTGCAGTGGCTCACGCCTGTAATCCCAGCACTTTGGGAGGCTGAGGCGGGCAGATCACGAGATCAGGAGATCGAGACTATCCTGGCTAACAATGGTGAAACCCCGTCTCTACTAAAAACACAAAAAATTAGCCGGATTTGGTGGCACAAGCCTGTAGTCCCAGCTACTTGGGAGGCTGAGGCAGGAGAATCGCTTGAACCCAGGAGGCGGAGGTTGCAATGAGCCGAGATCGCACCACTGCACTCCAGCCTGGGTGACAGAGCGAGACTGTCTCAAAAAAAAACAGTAGTGTGCATCAAATTAACGGCAGTATAGGATTACTGAAATGAAGGTCTGTAAGGAAATCACTGGTTCTTTTTTTTTAGTACCACATTTATATACCCGTTCTGGAGTACCATGCCTTTATGCTAAGCTCCTCCCACCAAAACAGCCATGCCTTGGGAAAATAATTAGAAACTCACTTCTTTTTTTTTGAGATGGAGTCTCACTGTGTCGCCCAGGCTGGAGTGCAGTGGCACGATCTCAGCTCACTGCAACCTCCGCTTCCCGGGTTCAAACGATTTTCCTGCCTCAGCCTCCTGAGTAGCTGAGATTACAGGTGCCCACCACCATGCCCAGCTAGTTTTTGTATTTTTAGTAGAGACAGGGTTTCACCATGTTGGTCAGGCTGGTCTCGAAATCCTGACCTCATGATCCACCCCCCTCAGCCTCCCAAAGTGCTGGGATTACAGGCTTGAGCCACCACATCTGGCGGGAAACAAAAACTTAAAAACAACAAACTAACTTGCCCCACTCTTAAACCAATATTATGTAATTCACATCCAGGAGACGAGACATGTGCTAATCAAAGGTGTTAGTGATGGAGGTAATTAACTAGGGGTTGAGCATCCCTAATGTGAAAATCTACATTCCAAAATGTTCCCAAATCCAAAAGGTTTTGAGCATTGACATGATGCAACAAGTGGAAAATTCCACACATGACCTCGAGATGAGTCAAAGTCAAAATGCAATCAAAATTTAGTTTCGTGCACAAAATCATTAAAAATATATTTTTTTAATTACGTTCAGGCTATGTGTATAATGTGTATATGAAGCACAAGTGACCCTTGTGTTTAGACTGGGGCCCGTCCCCAAGATATCTCATTATGTATATGAAAAAATCCCCAAATGCAAAAAAGTCCAAAATCCTAAACACTTCTGATTCTGAACATTTCAGATATGGGATATGCAAGATGTACCACAAAAGCTAAGATAATCAGTGACAAACAATAAAGCCTAAGACTCATACCCGAAAGTTCAAAAGAAAAATTGTCTGATAATTGAACTCCATATTAATTTATGCCAATTCCGCAAACAAATTATTCCCTCATGAGTCAAGTATCAAAACGAGAAATAGTACACATTCTTCTTTGTATATTTTTCCTGTAATATTTATTCATTTATTTGGGGGACACTCCCTCTTTTCAACCTAACAATGCTATAACATGTAATTTTTAAGAAAATTAATTTGTTTTAAAAGTCACATTTATAATTTTTTTTTTTTTTTTTTTAGACAGAGTCTCGCTCTGTCACCCAGGCTGGAGTGCAGTGGCCGGATCTCAGCTCACTACAAGCTCTGCCTCCCAGGTTTACGCCATTCTCCTGCCTCAGCCTCCCAAATAGCTGGGACTACAGGCGCCCGCCACCTCACCCGGCTAGTTTTTTGTATTTTTAGTAGAGACGGGGTTTCACCGTGTTAGCCAGGCTGGTCTCGATCTCCTGACCTCGTGATCCGCCCGTCTCGGCCTCCCAAAGTGCTGGGATTACAGGCTTGAGCCACCGTGCCCGGCCCACATTTATAATTTATATGCAGTAAAATTTACCCTTATCAAAGATCTAGAATAGTTCCATCACCTCACAAAATCCCTGCAGCCCTTATGTAGATTTCCTCCCCCAGCACCAGGTAACCACTGATCTGATTTCTGTCCCTATATTTTTGTCTTTTCCAGAACATCATATAAATGGAATCATTCAGTAAGTATCTTTAAACATCTGGAAACTTTCACTTAGCATAATGCTTTTGGAAGTATTTCATATTATTGCATATATCAACTGTTGCTTCTTTTTTTTTAATGCTGAATAGTATTCTATGTGCATTCATGTATTGCATTTTGTTTGTCCATTTACCATTGATGGATACTTCGGTTATATATAGTTTTATACTGTTATGAATAAAGCTACTATATAGACATTTGCATACAGGTCTTCATGTAGACAAATTTTCATTTTTATCGAATAAATACCTAGAAATAGGATGAATGTACTGTGCTAGAGCAACATATAAAACTAACCACTCTTTTCTTTTTTTTTTTTAACTAATCAATCTTTTGAAGCAGTATTCCATGTAGTTTACAAGTCATAAAAAACAAACAAGCAAATGAACAAACAAAAAGGTTGGCCAGGCGCAGTGGCTCACACCTGTAATCCCAGCACTCTGGGAGGGCAAGGCAGGTGGATCACTTGAGGTAAGGAGTTCCAGATCAGCCTGGCCAACATGATGAAACCCCCCCATCTCTACTAAAAATACAAAAACATAGCCAGGCATGGTGGTGTGCACCTGTAGTCCCAGCTGCTTGGGTGGCTGAGGCAGGAGAATTGCTTGAACCTGGGAGGCAGAGGCTGCAGTGAGCCAAGACTGCAGCACTGCACTCCAGCCTAGGCAACAGAGTGAGACTCTGTCTCAAAAAAAGAAAGAAAAAAGATCCCACCAAAAAAATCCATTTCAAGTCTTTCACGACTTTTTGAACATTTGGTAACTGCTCATTGATAGCAGTGGTTTTTCAAGCTGGCCTATATATCAGAACTACCTGGGGAACTAGAACTTGGGCACCAATCCAAAGATTTAGCTGCTCTGGGTAAAGGCACAAACATTACTTTTTCTTTTTCCTCTATTTCTCTTCTAAGTGCTAACAGTATCTCTTTTTTGTTTTTTCATTTTCCATGTTGACATTTTTCAAACATACAGAAAAATAAAGACAACAGTATAAGAAACGTCATGCACATATCACTTAGATTTAATGATTAATATTTGCCATTTTTCATATAATCTATTTTTTCTTACTGAAGTATTTTAAAATAAAACACAAGCCTCATGACATTTCACTCCCAAATAAAATGCATCTTTTTTTAAAAAGTACATTTTCTAACATTATTACAATATGATTCTCACACTAAACCAAACAAAAATATTTTTACATATAATACATATTCTATATCTAAATTTCCCTAATTGCCAAAGCTTATAACATGTAGCCAGGGATGAACCATTGATTTATAACATGTAAAACATAACTATTTTCTTCCAATTTTTTCCACAACCTATATAAGAACATTCATTTTTTAAATAAATTAACACCACCACCACAAAGCAAAACAAAAGTCAGTTAACAAAATTTTTTATTCTTTACCTGAAAATATCCACCTCATGAACAGTAGGTAAAATAACAGATATATTTGTGTCTGCCTGAGAGACAGAAAAAAAAATAATAAGAGAAGATATCACCAAAATTTACAGAAAATTTTAAAATATATCTATCTTGTGATCAGTAAGCCATGTTGCCCCGTCTAACTTTTAAGATTCTCTTCCTTTAGGAGCAGCCAGAGAAGGAATGGGTCTTACCAATCTTCCCTAATATAGCAGAAGGTCAAAAATAATGCAGATATCATGGATAAAGAATTAATCCTGGCTGGGTGCGGTGGCTCACGCCTGTAATCCCAGCACTTTAGTAGGCCAAGGCAGGTGGATCATGAGGCCAGGAGATCGAGACCATCCTGGCTAACACAGTGAAATCCTGTCTCTACTAAAAACACAAAAAATTAGCTGGGCATGGTGGCAGGCGCCTGTAGTCCCAGCTACTCGGGAGGCTGACGCAGGAGAATGGCGTGAACCCAGGAGGCGGAGCTTGCAGTGAACCAAGATCGCACCACTGCCCTCCAGCCTGGGCAACAAAGCGAGACTCCATCTCAAAAAAAAAAAAAAAAAGGAATTAATCCCAAGTTCATGCCTGTAATCCTAGCACGTTGGGAATCCAGAAGGAAGAATCGCTTGATGCCAGGAATTCGAGACCAGCCTGGGTAACAGAGCGAAATCTCATCTTTACAAAAAATATTAAAAATTAGCCAGGTGTGGTGGCATGCACCTATAGTCCTAGTTACTTAGGAGGCTGAGGTCGGAGAATCACTTCGGCCCAGGAATTGGAGGCTGCAGTGAGCTACGATAGTGCCACTGTACTCCAGCCTGGGTGACAGAGGGAGACCCTGTCCTTGTTTAAAAAAAAATTAATCCAATAGTCAAAATTAGATTAATTTGCAACTGTATGAAATACTCCCATTATACTGGTTGATATGTAACAGGAATACTAATTTTCCTACTGCTACTTGTTTTTTATTCAATTCAAAGAACAAAGTACAACAAAAAAATTTACACCAGTTAAAACATTTCAAATGAAAACTTCAACCCCACCCATGAACAGATGGTGCTTTTGGAAAAATAAAGGGCAATTGTAACTACAGAATCCTTTTAACTGAGTTTCCTAAAATCGGAAGTCTGCTGGTCACTCTCCTAAGAGGTCTTGCCAGAATCAAGGCTTATTGAAAAAAATTCACTTTTCCCTTTTCCTCACAATTAAAATATAGATTTTGAGTTCTCCAGTCTCTACTGGAGAAATAACAAGAAAAAACACCCTAAGAAACATTAGAGATTACCAATTCATTAAAAATTATTTAATGGGACATTTCAGTAATATTCAGAAATATGTAATAACCTCAAGAAACTCTGCATTTGCTAGTTCAAAAATTCTGTTAAAGAGACTATATGTGCTGGATCATTCTACCATAGTACCACACAATACCTGCTGAGTTAACTGCACTATTTGAGTTGTCCCAGGCTTGTCATGACATGTGGGAATCCGTACCTAAAAGAAAGACAGGAAATTATTTTTGGCTATAAAAGAATGGGGGATGAGAAGTGCTATATCCTGCTGCTAAAAAGGTATGGTCATTAATGCCAAAAAAGCTACAAAAACAAAATTATCTATGTCAGAGTTAAAAACTAAGGTCATATTTATTTTTAGTCACAGCAGAAAGTAAATCAAAGTCTCCATACCCACATACACAGTAATCACTAACTCCCTGAGAAGTATGTTGAAAAACAAAATGGACATCAGCTTCATAATGCTTCCTGTTTATTGTTCCAATCTTTGCTTCATTAATATACACACACCCAAACACACCCTCTCAAACTTGCCAAATTTTTGGATAAATCTCACAGGAAACAATGAGAACACTCCATCCAGAGCTATCAGTATTACTTTTGATGATTTCCCAAGGAAAAACACAACACAGATCCTACAAAAATGGGCAAATGTAGAGAGAGAATATTGTCAAAAATAAGTCCTACTCCATAGTGAACTGCAAAGCACTTAGAGTACAACTCATACAAAGTCTGAGAGGAAAATGCTAATTCATTTAAAAGAAAAATCTAACAGAGAACAATACCCTGGGATGAACATGTGTGGTCTGACATCACGTGTTAAGAACATCATTTAGGACTAAGAACGAATGGCTTTCCCAATTTATCTTAATTTTTATTAATTCATACTCAATTCTACCAAGTAATCTGTTTCTGCATATCACTCATCTCTGGAGGCACTGGCAGGGCCATGGAGTTGCAGAATTCTAGGAGGTAGGATGTACGTGTACATATATAACATATAAATGATACTGTTCTGCAAACTCTAGAGGATGCCATGAGATCAGAGGCGCCTGAAGTTGTGTGACTAATGGTTCTAGGAAGCAAAATGAATTGCAATATCTCTATAATGCCTCACATCAATGACAAACAAGGGAAAGCAATAACATGACTAATATTAATATTAGGCTAAAAAGCAAAGCCCATATGTGAGCTTCCTACAAAGTTCTTTTTTTTGTTGTTGTTTTTGTTTTTTGAGACAGGGTCTTCTTTTGTCGTGCAGGCTGGAGTGCAGTGATGCAAACATGCCTCACTGCAGCCTCGACTTCCCAGGCTCAAGCAATATCCCGAGTATCTAGGACTACAGGTGTGCACCACCACACCCCACTAATTTTTGTATTTTTTGTAGAGACAAGGTTTTGCCATGTTGCCTAGGGTGGTCTTGAACTTTTGGGCTCAAGGGATCCACCCGCCTCAGCCTCCCAAAGTGCTGGGATCACAGGTGTGAGCCACCACGCCTGTTCAAAAGTTCTCTAAAAAGATCACAATTACCCTGGGAAACATAGCAAGATTCTGTCTACAAAAAGTTTAAAAATTAGCCAGGTGTGTTGGTGCATGCCTGTGGTCCTGGCTACTTGGGGGGCTGAAGTGGGAGGGTCGCTTGAGCCTGGAAAGTTGAGGCTGCAGTAAGCTGTGATCGTGCCACTGTACTCCAGCCTGGGTGACAGCACAAGACCCTGTCTCAAAAAAATAAAAATAAAAATAAAAATAAGAAGGAGACAATTGGGATATAAGACACTACCTTCATTACCACCCCCATGATTGGCAGGTGTAATGTTTTCCCTGGCACTGGAGCAGGCCATTGATCAACATCATTACAAGCTGGAAAATATAACAAAATATTTTCTTAGAATAAGTGAAAACATCAAAGTATTAAAAATGAGGCATTAGAAATAAGAAAACTACTTTCCATATAGCAGAAAAAATATACTGGGAAGAATGAAAGATAAAAGGCAAAAGAAAAGTGAAAGTGATGAAAACATTTTATATTTCACTCAGAAATACACATATGTTGGTTAATTTATATCCTAAGTATTAAAGAGAGTTTTCGTATTCATTTATTACCACTAATTAGCTACAAAAGCACATCAAGTGGCAAAGGCCTTCCATCTGTAGCAAGTGACAAAAGGATTTTTCAACAGTACTCTAAGTATTAGAACTGTCATCTCGATATTCATTTATTATTATCCTAATAATAATAAGCATCATCAAAGTAGTTAAAGGAAATAACAACAGACAGTTTTGGATATCTGTAGGTACAGATGCCAGACAAATAGTTTTATACCTTTCTCCTATCATATATTCCTTAAATTCTTGCCTGAATTTTTATAAATTGTTATAAATCAACTTCATTTTAATCATTCATTTCCAGTAAAATCTTAAAACTCTTTCATAAAGGTACTCAACTCATACCATGTTAAACTTACCTGCTTCCAAATAAGGTTCACTCTTTTCAAAATACTCTGGTGCTATCTGTTTGAGCACAGTGTGAAAAAAATGAATATAAGGTAGTTTGCTGATCAAAACCAAGGACTGAGGAAAAAAAAAAAACAACAATGTTTTAAAAATTGCTTTGCATTCATTTCTTGCATAAGCAATAACTAACAAGCTAAATTGAGCAAAAAGTGTGGATTTTAAAATAAAAAGGCTTTTACAGTGGATAGCTAAAAGGAAACAAAACCATAGCTACAGAATACAAAAAGTTTAATCTTATTGTTACACTTTAAGAACATGAAAGCATGTAACGGATTTTCCTGCTCTTCAAAAAAAGAATTTCCTACCAACAAACTAATGTCATGAGTAACTTTGAAAGCCTAGCTCCTGCTATCCTTAAAATAGCAATATCAGGAATTAGCCACATGAACTCTTCCTATTAAAGAGCAAATTTTGATACTTTTGCAAAATACTTAGGAGTTATATTTTATAGCTCAACTGCCATAGCCACATAGTTGGAAATTGTAACGTTATGGTTTGATCATTTCAGATACAAATTATGCCAATTCTTAAACTTTTTTTTTTCTTAAAAACCACTCTATCTTTCTAACACCAATCAGTGGTCAGGGCAAATTCTGAGTACAAAAGGGAAAGGTATGTCTTGCTAGCTGGGATTAAATAGGAAAGATTCTTTTATTTTTGTTTCTTTTTTCTTTTTTTTTTGAGATAAGGTCTCACTCTGTCACCCAGGCTACAATGTAATGGTGTGATCGTGGCTCACTGCTGCCTCAACTTCTTGGGTTCAGGTGATCCTCCCACCTCAGCCTCCGAAGTAGCTGGGACTACAGGTATATGCCATCAAGTATGGCTATTTTTAGGGGGCACGGTGGATTTTTGGTAGAGATACGGTTTTGCCATATTGCCCAGGCTGGTCTCAAACTCCCAGACTCAAGCAATCTGCCCACCTTTTCCTCCCAAAGTGCTGGGATTACAAATGTAAGCTACTGTGACTTACCCGATTCTTTTTAAGAAACAAAAGGAATTGTATATTTGGAATAGAAACAATAATGGCTAAGATGTTGCTAAAGTTTATTTACTAGCTCTTTAAAAAAAGATATAATAGTTCAGGCTTTTATTAGTTGTAACAATATTACAACCTGCTTATTCCTTCCCTTATTCTAAAATGTAAAAATTAAGTGGACTCCTCTGGCTTTTGACAGAATCCTGTGCAATAATTGTAACTTACTGTCAGGAATCTAGCAGAGAGAGCAAAAATTCAATAGCAGTTAAACATATAGAGACAGGTGTCCATGATATTTAAAAAAAACAACAACAACAACAAAAACAAGATAAAATATAAACCCAAGGCTAAGCACGGTGGCTCACACCTGTAATCCCAGCACTTTGGGAAGCTGACGTGGGTGGATCACCTAAAGTCAGGAGTTCAAGACCAGCCTGGCCAACATGGTGAAACCCCATCTCTACTAAAAATACAAAACTTAGCTGGGCATGGTGGCGCACACCTGTAATCCCAGCTACTTGGAAGGTGCCTGTAATCCCAGGTACTCGGGAATACAGTACCTATACTCCCAGCTACTTGAACCTGGGAGGCGGAGGTTGCAGTGAGCTGAAATCACACCACTGAACTCCAGTCTGGGTGATAAGGGCAAAACTCTATCTCAAAAAAAAATATGTATATATAGGCCGGGTGCAGTGGCTCACACCTGTAATCCCAGAACTTTGAGAGGCTGAGGAAGGTGGATCATGAGGTCAAGAGTTCAAGACCAGCCTGGCCAAGATGGTGAAACCCTGTCTCTACTAAAAATACAAAAAATTGGGCAGGCGTGGGGTGGGCACCTATAATCCCAGCTACTCAGGAGGCTGAGGCACAGAATTGCTTGAACCTGGGAGGCAGACTTTGCAGTGAGCCGACATCGCGCCACTGCACTTCAGTCTGGGCGACAGCATGAGACTCTGTCTCAAAAAATATATATATATATATTTTATATATATATAAAATACCAAAGACTTTAAAGACTCTTAAAACTAACAGTTTCTGTTTTTCTAATCACAAAATAAAAAAATACTTTTCTTTAATAGTGTATATGACAATTACCTTCTGAAAGTAGCCTCTTTTTAGAGTTTTATCTCGAACTTGCCGGAAATACACATATCCATAAAAATAAGCAGGATCCTTCTATGAAGAAAGTGACAAGTAAGTGTGAATGTGGGGGGGGTACATATATATGTATCTATACCTATATCCATATCTTTATCTTTTAATATTAACATCAGGTTCCTTTATAAACCCAAATCAAGACATGAGATATACACAAAGAGCTAGTTATGCTTTTCCACCAACAAATAATAATCATGATAGCAACAGCCAGATCAGAACCTTCTAACTCCTGACGTGGCCCATATGATGTGTGTAAAAACTTAAAATTAAAACAAAAAAAAAACCCTCCTAACTTGCCCAAAGATGGCAAAGTACTAATCACAATCTAAGTACTAAAGTCAGATTTTCCCCCTATAACTTACTCAGCTTATATTCTTTATTCATCTCTATACTAGGTGATTGAAATTAAAAAACAGTCAAATTCTGTTTTCCCCAATGTTGTATTTCGTTTTTAAAAAATTCTACCTACAATTTTGAGATTGTCATATTAAGGGATCAATCTTAAAACAAAATGAGGTATCCTAACACACAATTTCAAGAGAGAAAATAAAAGGAATTAAATGACAATCTGAATCTTAGATATAGTCAGTTATACGTTAACCCAATAATAATGAAGCATAACAATGTTTATCAACATACAATCTGAAAGGTAATTCCATCCCAAAAAATTTAAGCATTTACATCTTAATGGAGTAAACTTTGGCTCAGTTCCTTATTTGATTATTATTGCTTAAACAAATATATATTGACCACCTACTTTGAACAGGGTAATGTGTTAGAGAAGATAAAAAGATGCATAAGACACAGTTCTTCCTCAAGGATATCATGATTTAGGAGGGATAAGAAAAGTAGAAAAATGAGGCCAGGTGCAGTGGCTCATGCCTGTAATCCCAACACTTTGGGAGGCCGAGGTGGACGGATCATGAAGTCAGGAGATCAAGAGCATCCTGACCAACATGATGAAACCCTGTCTCTACCAAAAATACAAAAATTAGCTGAGTGTGGTGGCATGTGCCTGTAATCCCAGCTACTCAGGAGGCTGAGGCAGGAGAATCGCCTGAACCCAGGAGGCAGAGGTTGCAGTGAGACGAGATCGCACCACTGCACTCCAGCCTGGTGACACAGTGAGACTCCATCTCAAAAAAAAAAGTAGAAAAATGAGTATTATTGTAATAGGAGGGTGGGTACCATGAAAGAGCACAAAGTGTTATAGGAAAGCTAAGGGCAAAGAGTAAAGATTTCATGGAGGCAGCTGTATTTGAATTGGGAATTGAAGGATGGATATGACTTAAACAAAGACAAAGGCATTCCAGGTTGAAAGGGCTAGGAGTTTTGGTAAAAACACAAAAGACAAAAAAACTACATGCTATCTCAGGAAAAAGCATATAGTTCAGTTTGACTAAAATATGGCATACATATGGCACACATAGAAAGCAGATGAAGGTGAAATTTTGATAGGATAAAGGTCTTATTTTGGAAGGTCCAAAAAGTGAAGACAAGGAAGTAGTAACCTCTTTACTCATTAAACAATTGGCAGTCATTTTAGATTTTACTTATATAATATATATGTACACTTTAGCTAGTAACACTGTATAAGATACATTGTGCTGGAACAAAACAAGAGGTGGGACGTCCTTGGGTAAATTTCTTATCCTCAATAGCCCTCAATTCCCTCATCTACAAAAGGATCTCTCTTGGAACACTGTAGGGAGGATTAATTAGATGATATATGCTTATTAATACAGTATCTAGAACATAAAAAGCCCTAACAAATAACAGCTATTATCATCATTGGTTAGAAGAATATATTAGTAGTGACAGCAAGGAGGAGATGGCTCTAAGAGACATTTCACAGGTAGTATCTCTGCCCTTAGTGGAACCAGGGAGGTAAACTATAAAAACTGGTATCAGGCAAATTATGTCCAAGTCACACTGGATGTGCTGATAGGGCATCCAGATGAAAACGTTCCTCATGTAGTTAAAAAAAAATCTAGGCTCTAAGATCATCTGAATTATTAAAATGTTTTAAATAAATAATAACTAAAACAAGGCTCATTCAAAAATCAAAAAGAGACAATTATGTTATCATCAAGTATGACTACCTCAACTCTAGATGATATGTACTATACAGTACAACTCCACTCCCAAATCTAATTCAAGAGTTTATTAACAAATGAAAGAAAATTACCTCAACATTCTAATCCATTTTTATAATTCACAATGACATTATGTTTCAAGCACAGCAACTGTATAAAGTCTCTTTCATTCAGATGCTGAATCCTTATGAGTAAGACTCACTTAGGAAATTCAGCTATATAATATAGTAGCAAAATAAAAGCAAAATATTTCTGAATGGTGTCAGAGGTAACTGAATAAATGAGTTCTAAAGTTTCCTCTCAAATGAACATTTTTCTATGACTACTTTTCCAACCTTTAAGTAAACTGGTAAATCTTTGTCAAATTGATCCAGGAGACAATGCAGCGACACCCTCCTCCCAGAAGACTGTCGAAATCTAAAACAAAACTGGGTATCTCCAAGACAACCTAATGAAAATAAAAATGAAATAAATTAAGGATAGTTTCGTATAACATTTATCCAGTTTCATCAATTTTAGAGCTGAAAACAATCCTATCAATCATTTTAACCCATTCTGTCATGTTTTGGAGGAAAAAAAGGAAATCCTAAGAGTTCAAGTGACTTGCTCAAAGCCATCCTTGCTCATCAGAGGCAAAGCCAGAGTAAAACATGCATCTTAATTCCTAAGTCTCTTTACTATTTTTTCCTATTCCATATCCCTCATGTAATAAAAAATTTTTGGAATATATCTACATATAATGTTGACTCACAAACATAATAATGAGCAAAAGATGCCAAACACAAAAGAACACATATTGTTCAAATCCACTTTTATAAAATGTTTTGAAAGCAGGCAAAACTAAACTGTAGTGCTTAGAGATGCATTACTGGATGATAAAAGTATAAAGAAAAGAAAAGTATTGTTATAAGAAAGGATAGTGGTTACATTTGGAGGAAAGATTCACCTCAATTTCCTTGTCAACAAAATCAAGGAGTACTATTAGATAATCTCTAAAGTCACTTCCAGTAGTAACATTCAAAGATACTAAAATAAAATTCCCCAACTTGACCTATGACTGTACTGAATTCCAAGCATCTTACCCAATATACTCACTAAGAAAACTAAAGACCTACAAGATCCAAAATGATATAACAGTTATGCTGTGAGCACCATAGCTTTCTGATGATTCACTCAAAAACAGAAAAAATTTTAATGGAAATTGACTTTTTCTTTTATAAACAGAGTTATAAGAATGAACTTACGTAATTTATTTTTTTGAAACAGAGTCTTGCTCTGTTGCCCAGGCTGGAGTGCAGTGGTGGGATCTAGGCTCACTGCAACCTTCACCACCTGGGTTCAAGAGATTCTCCTGCCTCAGCCTCCTGAGTAGCTGGGATTACAGGTGTGCGCCACCATGCCTGGTCAATTTTTTGTATTTTTAGTAGAGATGGGGTTTCACCATGTTGGCCAGGTTGGTCTCAAACTCCTGATCTCAGGTGATCTGCCCACCTCGGCCTCCCAAAGTGCTGGGATTACAGGCGTGAGCCACTGCGCCTGGTCTTTTTAAAAAAAGTTTTCATTAGAGATGGGATCTTGCTATGTTGCCCAGGCTGGTCTTGAACTCCTGGGCTCAAGTGATCCTCCCACCTCAGCCTCCCAAAGTGTTGGGATTACAGGGGAGAGCCACCACACCCGGCCTTAAAATGACCTCAGCCTCCCAAAGTGTTGGGATTACAGGGGAGAGCCACCACACCCGGCCTTAAAATGTTATTTCTACATTTGTATAACCACAGCTACAGAGTGGATCAAAATGTCTAAGACTAAGACAAAACATGAAACTTCAAGAGCCAGCCCCCTCCCTTGACCCTCAGCTTATATAGTCACTCTCTCTGATTAAGGTGGTTAAGCTGGATTGCTGAGAAACAGTACTTTAGACCAGAGCTTCTCACAGTTTATTCCATAGACTGATGCCAGTCCATAAACGCGTTACTGTTTCATAACCAAATAAATATGCAAGTTGAGAATATACATTTAGAAACTTTCATAGCAACTTGATATTACTGTAGTAAATTTGTACTTTTAGGCCAGGCACAGTGGCTCACGCCTATAATCCCAGCACTTTAGGAGGCCACGGCGGGTGGATCACCTGAGGTCAGGAGTTTGAGACCAGCCTGGCCAACATGGTGAAACCCCATCTCTACTAAAAATACAAAAATTAGCCAGATGCAATGGCAGGCACCTGTAATCCCAGCTACTCAGGAGACTGAGGCAGGAGAATTGCTTGAATCTAGTAGGCAGAGGTTGCAGTGACCCAAGATCACACCACTACACTCCAGCCTGGGCAACAGAGCAAGACCCTGTCTCAAAAAAAAAAAAAAAAAGACTTTTATTTTACATTTCTTTTTTTCCTCATTTCATTTTATTTTTCTAATTCAATTACAACAGACTGGAAATATTAAAAACCCTAACTGGCCCTTCAACACAGTCTGAGAAGTGCTGCTTTAGCTACTGGGAAGTGTAAAGCACATCATGATGTCACTGCTGTCTACAGAGAAGAAATGTGTTGAGACAAATATTGTCTGCATGTTAAGTTCATCCAGAACAAGGAGGATTAATGATTCCCTCAGATTAATCACTGCTTCAAACTCTCTCTACTAATGCTGAGTTTGTTCTCTGGACATGTTTAAAATACAGTGACTACTGTCCTTGGGCACTCATCACAGCTTAAGCCTCAGGAACACCTACATCCAGATGATGTTAATGGTAAATGATAAGGAAAAAAACACTGGACAAATATTTATCAGAGGGAAGATCCACTTTAAACTTAGGCTCCTAAAGATAAAAGCCATTCAAATAGGACAAAACACCAAAACCTAAAAAACCAACCAAACAAAGCTTTTTTAAAGTCAGGAGAATCTAAAGTGGCAGAGGGGCTGGGAAGGGCAAACCATTCCAATCTCAAAAGCATTTTTATCTGTGTCATTTTTTCATCCAGTCTAACAAGCTGTTTTACTTTAAGTGTATACAATGGAAATACAGGCTTGATTTATGTCTCTTTCCTAAAGACAGCTCTACTGTGTCTGGATTTCCTTCTACAGAAACTAAAAGCTATCCTGGGAAATAATAAATCTATTTCAAGGTTGCTACAGTAATCCCAACTTCCTTTTTTTTCATGAGATGGAGTCTCGCTCTGTTGCCCAGGCTGGGGTGCAGTGGCACAATCTAGGCTCACTGCAACCTTGGCATCCCTGATTCATGAGATTCTCCTGCCTCAGCCTCCTGAGTAGCTGGGACTACAGGCACACACCACCATGCCCAACTAATTTTGTATATTCTTCAGTAGAGACGGGGTTTCACCATGTTGGCCAGGCTGGTCTCGAACTCCTGACCTCAAGTTATCTGTCCGCCTCAGCCTCCCAAAGTGTTGAGATTACAAGTGTGAGCCACTGCACCCGGCCTCCAACTTTCATTTAATAAACACATTTAAAAAACCAAACTCTTTGGATAACTACAACTGAAAATAGCAATTTCAAATATTTACAAAACATACGGTCTTCTTGCTACCTAGAATAATGATGATCTGTTAAGACAGCAAAGTGCCCGCTTTCAGGTCTTTTGCAGATTTTCCTCGTACCAACCATACTTCAAGTCACAGGAACCACACTTCATTTGATGTGCAGCACATAAAAAAAAGCATTAAATAATATCTATGAGGAAAAAAATCGGTTGGACGTGGTAGCTCACACCTGTAATCCCAGCACTTTGGGAGGCCGAGGTGGGCAGATCACAAGGTCAGGAGATCAAGACCATCCTGGCTAACACAGTGAAACTCCGTCTCTACTAAAAATGCAAAAAATTAGCCGGGCATGGTGGTGGACTCCTGTAGTCCCAGCTACTCAGAAGGCTGAGGCAAGAGAATGGCGTGAACCCAGGAGGCGGAGCTTGCAGTGAGTGGAGATTGCGCCACTGCACTCCAGCCTGGGTGACAGAGTGAGACTCCATCTCAAAAAAAAAAAGAAAAACAATCAGCCAGGTGTGGTGGTTCATGCCTGTAATCCCAGCACTTTGGGAGCCTGAGGCGGGCGGATCACTTGAAGTCGGGAGTTCATGACCAGCCTGGCCAACATGGTGAAACCCCGTCTCTACTAAACATACAAAAATTAGCCGGACATGGTGGCAGGCAAGTGTAGTCCCAGCTACTTGGCAGGCTGAGGCAGGAGAATCACTTGAACTGGGAGGCTAAGGTTGCAGGGAGCTGCGATTGTGCCACTGCACTCCAGCCTGGGTGACAGAGCAAGACTCCATCTCAAAAAAAAACAAAAACAAAAACAAAACAAAGAAAAAAGAAAAAAAAAAATCTAAAGGTCATTCATAAGCCAAAAGTACTTAAAAGTTGTTTTGATAATGACACATGCAGAGGCTATAAAACTAGATATAGGCTACCTAAACACCACAGAATTAACTTCTTAGCCTTGATGTATGAGTGTGGGGGACTTTTCCTCTATCATCTTAGGTTCACTAACTGGGCTGTGAAATAAACGAACAACAGATTAATGAGAAAATATTTAGTTCGAATGCATACAAAGGCTTCAGAGAAAAAAAAGTAAAACCTAAAGGAGGTGGTTAAACTTGGGAGCTTAGATACCATTTTAACAAAATAAAATAAAATGCACACAGCGACCAGACAAAGGAAAAAGGATTTGGACTTCTAGGGGTGGTAAATTGTGGGAAGGTAAACATATGGGTGAAACTAATGAAAGATAAGGGTTATTTTAGCAAGGTTTATTTATGCAGAACCAAGCTGGTACCATCTCCAGTGGTAAGAGTTTTCTCTGGTGATTCAGAATCTTTCTCCTCTTCCTGGTATGGGAAAGGGGAGGGGTGACACCTTCACAAAGGGAAATGTATGTCCTGCTTTTAGGCATATGGGGGAGGGTAAAGGGCTCTTTTTGCATCTGCTGTTTCCCAGTTGCCTTCAATTCAAAACAATTCTTAAGCCAAAGTGGTATATTTCGGGGTGGTATATTCTGATCCCCTTCATGCTCGTGTAGAGAAGTGAAAAACAGAGGGGAGCCATGACAACCAGCTATGATCTGAAAGAGAAGAGCATCCAGTGTAATTCACTGGGATTCCATGCAAAAAGTCAGTTCATCCCGCAATCCATACAACTCAGCTAACTTTGAGTCCTGGAAATCTAACCCATCACAATATATAGGAAGTGTATGTACAGATTTTATAAGAAAAATGTTAACTGAAATGAAGATACATTCCTACAAGACCTCTGTATCATTATTTCATAAATGGGTCAAAGAACAGTAAAATAATTCCAGGTCAGAAAAAATGCCTCACTGGGATCTCTAAAAGGCAATATCTAATTCACCAAGATATCACTTTTCTTTCATATAGTTCACCAAAGCTGAGTTCCAAATGTATAGGAAAAAAATTCTGGAAGCATTTACACAGAAAGGAGAAAATGCTAAAAAAAAATTTTTAACTGTCAAATCTCTCAAATCAGATTGAAAGAACTAATTAACAGAATATTAGAAATAACTGGCCGGGTGCGGTGGCTCATGCCTGTAATCCCAGCACTTTGGGAGGCCGAGGTGGGCAGATCACGAGGTCAGGAGATTGAGACCATCCTGGTTAACACGGTGAAACCCCTTCTCTACTAAAAATACAAAAACAAAAAATTAGCCGGGCGTGGTGGCAGGCACCTGTAGTCCTAGCTACTTGGGAGGCTGAGGCAAGAGAATAGTGTGAACCCAGGAGGCAGAGCTTGCAGTGAGCCGAGATAGCGCCACTGCACTCCAGCCTGGGTGACAGAGTGAGACTCTGTCTCAAAAAAAAAAAAAAGTAACCATAAAAGGAAAGAAAACTAGACTGTCTCTGCTTTATAGGGTCATAACTGTGTGTGGCCTGAGAAGCTGAATGTTTTGGTCACTATAAGCCAAGAAACGCTAGTTTGAAAGTGAAACACAAGAGGTAACCTGAAGGATGTCAATGATTAGGACCACACAAAAGGAATAGCTTGAAAGAGACCAGCAAAACCAAGCTGAACAATAAACAGACCCTTATATGTTTTTTTCTATACACCAAGCACTATGCCAAGACTTTACATATATTAACCCATATAAACTACTGCACACAACTTATGGCCTTGCTTCCTGACCAAATTTATCCTGGCTTTTTTTAGGTTCACTGCTTTTACAGAGTTTCTGGTAAGCTCCCAGATTCTGAATTGAAAGTAAACTACACACTATATAAACTATTTAATACATACTCCATGAACCCTAAATACATCAGTGTCGCTGATTTTCAACCTCTTCACTATTTCAAGAGTTTATTGTTCCTTGATGGTTTACTTCATCACACCATAACAGTTATTTTAAGAGTTGAAGCTAGTAAAATCAACAATGATATGACTAGGCATCATTAAAATAGGAATAAAAATCATTGATCTGTTTGCATTCTAATATGCTATTTCAATCAATTTTCATACATTAACAGTATAACCGGTATTCTTAGCATAAAATTAAACAGAAACAATAGATGAAAAATAGTTACCTGAATTTGAATCTGGAAAAGACAAATAGCAAATATTGGTTTTCTGAAAAAGAAAACAAAAGCGATGTATGCTGACACACACATAATCAATAAAAACAAACAGAAATATAACAGTAAACTATACAGAGCAGTATTTTTACTTACTTCTTTGTCAGTAAGTTTGGAATGCTGAGGATAAATTACCTGGAAGAAAAGAGTTAAATTTTGTTAAACATATTATAAACGTTAGTTATAAACATATTATAGGCCGGCACAGTGGCTCACGCTTGTAATCCCAGCACTTTGGGAGCCCGAGGCAGGCGGATCACTTGAAGTCAGGTGTTTAAGACCAACCTGGCCAACATGCCGAAACCCCATCTCTACTAAAAATACAAAATTAGCCAGGTGTGGTGGCATGCACCTGTAGTCCCAACTACTTGGGAGGCT
>NW_012106141.1:5924079-5925873 GCF_000951045.1 Mandrillus leucophaeus | reverse complement strand
GGTAAAACCCCATCTCTACTAAAAATACAAAAATTAGCTGGGCATGGCGGCGCGTGCCTGTAATCCCAGCTATTCGGGAGGCTGAAGCAGGAGAATTGCTTGAACCAGGACCCGGGAGGTGGAGGTAGTAGTGGGCCCAAGATCGTGCCACTGCACTCCAGCCTGGGCTATAGAGCAAGACTCTATCTCAATAAATAAATAAATAAATAAATAAATAAATAAATAGTTCTACACCACTATTCACAATAGCAAAGACATTAAATCAAACTAAATGCCCATCAATGACAGATTGGATAAAGAAAATGTGGTACATATATACCATGAAATACCATGCAGCCATAAAAAAAGAATGGGATCATGTCTTTTATGGGAACATGGATGGAGCTGGAGGCTATTATTCTCAGCTAACTAATGCAGGAACAGAAAACCAAATACTGTATACTCTCTCTCATAAGTGGGAGGAGCTAAATAATGAGACTTTATGAACACAAAGAAGGAAACAACAGACACTGGGTCTACTTGAGGGTGGAGGGTGGGAAGAGGGAGAGGAGCAGAAAAGATAACTATTGGGGACTGGGCTTAACACCTGGGTGATGAAATAATCTGCACAGCAAACCCCCGGTACATGAGTTTACATATGTAACAAACTTTCACGTGTACCCAGAAACCTAAAATAAAAGTTAAAAGACAAAAAAACAAACAGTTCACAAACTTTAATAATGAAACAAAGGGGAAAGCTGGGAGCAGTGAGTAATATTTACATTAGGTAAAAAAAGTTTTTGGTTTAAAGTTATCTCCAAAAGATTGGTAAAATCGTTAAGTTATCAAGAACTATTTACCAACTGACTAATAACTCAAAGCTTACTGAGTCTTTTCTTTGGTAGCCTATAATGTACAGAGAAGATAATCTTTCAGCTGGCGTCTCCTTCAAGAAATAATAATTTTCAACTGACTTGAACAAGTAATACACATCCTAACTACTTAGTTACTAGTAAAAGAAAAATGAAAAAGAAAAATAATGATCTGCACTTTAAGAAACCTCAAGGACCATCTCTACAATAAAGGCTATCCTAATTCTCTCTGGTCCCTTTAAAGGATTATTATGCATTTTCTTAGGTTGTTTTAGTGTCTGCAGTGACTACAGCCACCTTCTGAGGAAACTCCCGCCCCAGAGCCCCTGCAAGTAAGCAGGGCTAGGTCAGATCAGCTACCACCAGAACAAATACTAGTAAACAACACACCCAAGGGCACACACTCTACAAGCCAACCAACCTCTGTTATAACCAACCTGACCTCCTTAGGAGATGAACATTACATTGATGAAAGTGACAAAAATTACACTCTCAATACTTGACCAGTCAACTGGCACTATACATTAATCACAGAAAGCAACCTGTGTGCATTGGTAGTAATGCCTCTCTCATGCCACCAATTATCAAAGGCCAGTGATTTCAAACAGGATACCAGAGGTGCCTTAAAGGCCACCTGGTTGTACCAATGGCTGTCTTAGGAGAGTCAGGCCCCTGCCCCAGAACATAGAGGCTGCAACGAGCCAAGATCATGCCACTTCACTCCAGCCTGGGTGACAGGGTGAGACCCTCTCTCTCAAAAAAAAAAAAAAAAAAAGAAAAAAAAAAAGGAAGAGGAAAAAAAAAAAAGAATGAAATCCTGTCATTTGCAACACCATGGGTAGAACTGGAGGACATTATGTTAAGTGAAATAAACCAGGCACAGACAGACAAGTATCACATGTTCTCACTCATATGTAAGGGCTAAAAAGAGGAACTCACAGAG
>NW_012106141.1:5909255-5923859 GCF_000951045.1 Mandrillus leucophaeus | reverse complement strand
AAAAGCATGGCACACATGCCAGAGGAGATATTACATGGTGCACAGCCCTTTTAAAATTGTAATAGTTACATGCACCACACTTAATTTAATGTGTATTAGGAAAAAAGACCTAACACTCAAAATCAATATACCATGGATACAAATGCTTAAGATATAGCTAAGTAAAAAAAGGGGGCAGAGGGATGTGAAGAATCCAGTTAAAGAAAAATATCAATAGTACAAATAATATGACAAGGAATGACTGAAACTTAGAAAACAACAATGAATTAAGTTTTTGCATATTTTCTTCTAATATTTATGGGCTTTTTCTTAAATTCTGAGCTATAGCTCAAACTGCTATTTTTTTAATTTTTATTTATTTTTTTATTTTTTTTTTGAGACAGAGTCTCGCTCTGTCACCCAGGCTGGAGTGCAATGGCGTGATCTCAGCTCACTGCAACCTCTGCCTCCCAGTTCAAGCGATTCTTGTGCCTTAGCCACCCAAGTAGCTGGGATTACAGGTGTGTGCCACCATGCCCGGTTAATTTTTGTATTTTTAATAGAGACAGGGTTTCACCATGTTGGCTAGGCTGGCCTCAAACACCAGACCTCAAGTGATCCCGCGTTGGCCTCCCAAAGTGCTGGAATTACAGGCATGAGCCACCGTGCCCAGCCTCAAACTGTTATTTTTAAAATTGTTAACTTTCCCAACACTATTTGCTCAAACAAAAAACTATTTCCCATTGATATGTAAGGCTCTAATAGTACCTTCTAATAAATTCCACCTGCTATTCCTATGTCCTATCATTTTAATCAATTCTCTACAGTGAAAGACAGCAGGAAGATGGAAAGAAACCAAGTTCTTACATTATTTCAACTATAAATTCAATTGTGCCTTGATTCAGGCTTACCTGTGAACTTTGCAATAACATGAATCAATAAACTTTGTTTTCTTATGCCAGTTTGGGCTACCTGTGTCGTCTTTTCTTTTTTTGAGACAGAGTCTCCAGAGTCTCATTCTGTCACCAAGGCCTGAGTGCCTTGTGGCCCACCCCAGCCTCAATCTCCAGGGCTCAAGTGATCCTCCCACCTTAGCCACCTCAGTAGCTAGGACTACAGGCATGCACCACCACACCTGGCTAATTTTTAAATTTTCTGTAGAGATGGAGTCCTGCCATGTTGCCCAGGCTGGTCTCAAACGCCTGGCCTCAAACGATCCTCCTGCCTCCACCTCCCAAATTGCTGCGATTACAGGCTACTATGTCCAGTCTTCCTGTCACTTTTAACAGAAAGAATCATGGTTGCTTTTTTTCCTTGACAGCAGAAAGCACTACTGTATCTTAATTCACTAAATTCACTAGATCTCAACATTCTTTCTGGCTTTGTATCAGACTGCATCTATGGGAAGTTTGACTCTTTCCCCTACCAGCTGTGATTAATATAATCCTTCTCAGTTCCTAAATAGAAGTACTTGGTAAGAGTTAATTATATCCTATTCTTTGTAAGCTGTTATATCATCTTTAATATCCAACCAACTAAATGCTGAACTACTGAGCCATTTTTGTCAAAATCACTAATTCATCACAGTATCTCAACAAACCAGTTCAACACATCTCATTTAGGCATTCCTCAAGGAAATGACTCCCTTTTTTAAAAAAAGGACTTTCTGTTATAAAACACTTAGACTAAATACCAAGTTCTTTCGGCATTCATACGATGATTTCTCCTGATACTTTTTCCAAGACAAATATAGATTTATAGAATATAGACGTTTAAATTTTAACAAAGATATCTCTACAGCTTATCAGAAATCAATAGGAGATTCTCCCAGCACGTAAATGCCTTGATAAACAGCTACTATTTTCTTCTGAGAAACGCATTCTTCAAGACCCATAAAGAGCACCTCACACACTGAATTGCCCTCAGAGGGAGGATAAAATGGTCGTTGGTTTCTACAAAGAGAATGAAAATGGTTTAAGATGAGAATTTTTTTTCCAGGCAACTGGGGGGATAAGAAATACAGTTGGGGCTCAAATCCAGAGATATCTAGTCCAGTTAGATGGTGCTATGGACTGAATCCCCCAAAAATTCACATAAAAGCTCTAACCTCCAATCATATTTAGAGACAGGGCCTTTGGGAGGTAATTAGGTCAGGAGTGTAGAGCTCACATGATGGCATTAGTGCCCTTATAAGAGGAAACACAAGACATCTCTCTCTCTCTTTCTCTCTACCATGTGAGGACATAGCAAGGACACAGCCATCTGCAAGCCAGGAAGACGACCCTCACCAGGAACAAAATTGGTAAGCACCTTGATTTTAAACTTCCCCCAGCCTTCAGAACCAAGAGAAATAGATTTCTGTTATTTAAGACATCCAAGCCAGGTACGCGGTGGCTTTTGCCTGTAATCCCAGCACTTTGGGAGACTGAGGCAGGTAGATTACTTGAGGCCAGCAGTGACCAGTCTGGCCAACATGGCGAAACCCTGTCTCTACTAAAATTACAAAAATTAGCTGGACATGGTGGCACACACCTGTAATCACAGCTACTCAGGAAGCTGAGGCACGAGTATGGCTTGAACCCATGAGGTAGAGGTTGCAGTGAGCCCACATGGTGCCACCGCACTCCACCCTGGGCGACAGAGTAAGACCCTGTCTCAAAACAAAAACAAAACAAAACAAAAAGACACTCAGTCTGGTATTTTGTTATAGTAGCCATAGCAGACTAATACAGATGGTTTGTGGGAAGACGAGACAAATATATGAAAATAGGATGCACTGGTATGGTTGCCATATGCAAAGATCCTACTGTTTTACCTTTCTAGCTTCTAGGAAACACGGTTAACTAGATATTCCCACCTGCCCTCACAGAAGACAACAGATAAAATATTAGCATTTGGCCTTCTTTTTCACTGTTGTTGTTACTTCTCCTTCTACCAGCCTAAGCCAAATCTTCAGTTTCTTCCTATCATCTCTTCTTCACTTCAATTTTTTCTTTAAAGCCCAAATTGTCTTTAAAATTCACATTTACTCACCTTGACTTTGGGCAAAAATAAATGAATACAGCTCTGCATCTTCAAACTCTTAAGAGGCAGTGGGGAAGGATGGAAAGTACAGTACTGGTACCAAAACCATGTTTTGGTCCTAATTAGATGTGTCCTTGTGGGAAATCATTAGCCAGTCTATGCCTCAGTTTCTGCTTCCATAACATGAGGGTGTACCTTCCACATCAATGGTCCATTGTTGCTCACTGATGGAGTGGGGCAAGGTGAGCCTGAAGAAGTAAGGAGAGAGAAGACTATGTAGGGATTGTGGGCTACATTTAAGAAGCTGCTGGAGAATTTTTAACCTTGAATGAGTCAAAAATACAGGCTGGGAAGGCGGGAGCTCAACCACTACTGGTGAGGAGCTACAGGAATTACAAATGCAACAGACAGCCTAACAGCAGCTCTGGAGGAAAGGTGAGATATAGAGATGGTACAGGGTGCTGAGCAGGATTATGGACAGAAATTTGTGAGAAACTAGACCTGTTAGAAGAGCAGCAGCAGCAGTAGTGGGAACAATGGACTATGTGTTCTTCGAAGCACAAAAGTTAACTTCAGGTGAAGTTGAGTAAGTTACTTTTATAACTCTTACCTAATCTCAAAATAAAGTTAAAAAAAAAAAAAAGCTCTAATTCACAGCATATACAATAGTCAACTTTGAGTTCAAAGTGGATCAAAGGCCTAAATGTAAGAGCTAAATCTATATAACTCTTAGAAGAAAACATAGTAATAAATCTTCACAACCTTGAATTAGGCAATGGTTTCTTAGATATGACACCAAAATCACAAACAACAAAACGAAACATAAATAAATTGGATATCATCAAAATTTAAAACCTTGTTTCAATAACAACAAAACCCCCAAGGTGATAGTGGTATTAGGAGGTGAAACCTTTGGGAGGTGATCAGGTCGTGAGGGCAGAGCCCTCATGATTGGGATTAGTGCTCTTACAAAAGAGACCCGAGAACTAGCTCTCCACCATGCAAAGACACTGCCAAAAGGTGCCATCTATGCATCAGAAAAAGTACCCTCACCAAACCCCACATCAGCCAGTACCTTGATCTTGGACTTCCGAGCCTCCAGAGCTATGAGAAATAAACACATTGTTTATAAGCTGCCCAGTTTGTGATATTTTGTAAGAAGACTGAACAGGCTAAAACACAATATAACTAATAAGGGTCTGGTATATAAAATACATAAAGAACTCCTACAATATAACAATAAAAAGACAAATAACCCAATTTTAAAATGGGCACAAATGTGAATAGACACTTCTCCAAAAAATAAAAATGAAAATGGCCAATAAGCACATGAAAAAACACTGTTTAGCATTAGTTACTAGGGAAATGCAAATAAAATCACAATAAGACACGGCTATACCCACTAGGACACCTGTAATCAAAAGGACAGACAATAACAAGAGTCGGCAAAGATGCAGAGAAATTGGAACCCTCATGTATCAGTAGTGGAAAACAGTTTGGCAGTTTCTCAAGAAGTTACAATATAGAGTTACAGTATAACCCTTCAATTTCAATGCTAGGTATATATCCAAGAAAAGTGAAAACACATGTTCACACAAAAACTGGTACACAAATTTTCACAGTAGCAATATTCATAACAGCCAAAAAGTAAAAACAAGCCTGGACAACATAGTGAGACTCTGTCTCCTCAAAAAAGTTAAAAATTAGCCAGGCCACAGTGGCTCACACTTGTAATCCTAGCACTTTGGGAGGCTAAGGCAGGCGGATCATGAGGTCAGGAAATTGAGACTACCCTGGCTAACACAGTGAAACCCATCTCTACTAAAAATATAAAAATTAGCCAGGCGTGGTAGTGGGTGCCTGTAGTCCCAGCTACTCGGGAGGCTGAGGCAGGAGAATGGCGTGAACCCGGGAGGCAGAGCTTGCAGTGAGCCGAGATCGCCACTGCACTCCAGCCTGGGCGACAGAGCAAGACTCCATCTAAAAAAAAAAAAAAAAAAATTAGCCAGGCATGGTGGCAGGCACTTGTAGTCGCAGCTACTCAGAAGGCTGAGGCAGGAGGGTTGCTTGAGCCCAGGCGGTCAATGCCACAGTGAACTATGATCATGCTATTATGCTCCAGCCTGGGCAATAGAGCAAGACTCTGTTAAAAAAAAAAAAAAAATCCAAATTTTCATTAAATCATGAATAAACAAGATGTGATATATCCATACAAAGGTATATTATTCAACCATAAAGAGGAATAAAGTATATATACATACTACGACATGGACAAACGTATATGATTCCACTCCCATGAAAAGCATACTGACAGAAGCTTATTAGGGGCTGCCAGGCGCCAGGGAAAAAGGGGAATGGGTATGCGTTTTTTTGGGGTGAAGAAAAATGTCCTGCAATTAGATAGTGGTGTTAGTTGCACATCTTGTGAAAAACTCAAAACCAATGAATTATACACTTTAAAAGTGTGAATTTTATATGTGAACACCTGAATTTTTAAAAACGGAAACGTAGACACAATAATTCAAACCTTAAAAAGGCATAAAATCATAATTATAGTCTCTCTCCCATTGAGCTTGAGGTTTTCTTCCTTCAATAACCATTGCTAAACAATTTCCTATGTATCTTTCAAAGAAAAATTATGTATGTACTTTTCCTTAACATAAATTACATTCTGCGGGAGGCTGAGGCAGGAGAATTGCTTGAACCCAGGAGGCGGAGGTTTTGGTGAGCCAAGATTGCGCCATTGCACTCCAGCCTGGGCAACAAGAGTGAGACTCCGTCTCAAAAAAAAAAAAAAAATTACATTCTGTTCTGTTCTCACTGCTTTACACACTGCTTTTTTCCTTAAGATCTTGAAGATCATAATATTTCAGTACATAATATATTCATTAATTCTAAAGATGCTTTGAACTTCCCTGCTTCTTCCCTTGCTCACACTTAGGAACTGATTCACCATTTATCTGCCTATCAAATTCCATCCAGCAGGGGAAATAAGTGATTCCTATTGCCTCTTTTTGTAATTTCTGTAATTTTTCCTCAATAAATATTGTGTATAATTTTTTAATTATATAAGCTGAAATTTTAAATTACGCAGCCCTAAAGGTTCAAATCAATTTTCACTTTCCACCAGAAAATTTCACTTACTCTCTGGACCACTGACTATATAGTCTGTTTTGTTTTGTTTTGTTTTTGAGATAGAGTCTGGCTTTGTCACCTAGGCTGGAGAGCAGTGGCACGATCTCAGCTTATTGCAACCTCCGCCTCCCAAGTTCAAGCGATTCTCCTGCCTCAGCCACTTAAGTAACTAGGATTCCAAGTGTGCACCACCCCACCCGGCTAATTTTTTTGTATTTTTAGTAGAGACGGAGTTTCGTCATGTTGACCAGGCTGGTCTCGGACTCCTGAACTCAAGTGATCCACCCACCTCAGCCTCCCAAAGTGCTGGGCCTATAGGCATGAGCCAGCACACCTGGCCAACTTGTCTCTTTAGTTAAATTCTGGAGAGCAAGGATTCTTATGTCTTCATCTACTGATTAACATAACAGAAACCTTTGTGCATGTTAGGTGCTTATTATGGCCTATGCAAACAGTCCCAGTGCTCCTACTATAATAGGTACCAACAAAAATTTAGTGATGCTACCCTCATACTGATCCTGTATTACTTATAAAGGACTCTAAGCTTAGGCAGGAATTCACTAAATGAGTAATACAGATAGAATTGAAATAAGCTAGACCAAAAGAGTACCTATTTCATTATTTCAGAAAAACTCAATAAATAATTACAATTGCCAACTTTATCAAGTGTTTTCCTTGTGCCAGGCACTGTGTTGTATCAATCAATCCTCACAATACACTAGAAATGAGAACTATTAAAATTATCATCTCACTTCATCTGCCCATGGTTGTAAACTGCTTTCAGTCAGAATACCTACATTCAGGAAATCTAACTTTATGTCATTGACATAGGTCACACTGGTCTGAGTTCAGTTATTCTTTCGTCCAAACAGAAGCAAGTGTCTACTGTGCATTTCATAGGATCGTAAAGCATTTTGCCAACTAAAAGATCACAAAAATGCTAAAAGCAGTTCATACAACTCACAAAATAGCCCTAGGTACTATTATTACATTTAGTATTAGCATGCAAACAGGAACACTTTGAGAAATGAGGTAAACTACTACTACCAAGAATTTAAGAATTTTAATTCAAGCTACCACTGGCATTTCACGTCTTCTTTGCTTCCGTTTCCCCTAAATAGTAAATAAAAGTAGCTTAATTTTGTACCCAGGATAACACAGTATAGTGGGGGGAAATTAGGCTTCAGAATCAAAAGGACCGGGGTTCAAATCCTGGCTTACTAAGCAAGTGATATGGGGCAAGTTACCTCTTTCAAGTTTCAGTTCCCTTATTTAAAAAGAGTTTAGCTGGGCACGGTGGCTCATGCCTATAATCTCAGCACTTTGGGAGGCGGAGGGGGGGATCACGAGGTTAGGAGTTTAAGACCAGCCTGGCCAAGATGGTAAAACCCCATTTCTACTAAAAATACAAAAATTAGCCGGGCGTGGTGGTGGGCACCTGTAATCCCAGCTACTCAGGAGGCTGAGGTAGAGAATTGCTTGAACTCAGGAGGCAGAGGTTGCAGTGAGCCAAGATTGTGCCACTGCACTCCAGCCTGGGTGACAGGGTAAGACTCCATCTCAAAAAAGAGTTCATGGGCCAGGCACGGTGGCTCACGCCTGTAATTCCAGCACTTTGTGAGGCTGAGGTGGGCAGATCATGAGGTCAGGAGTTTGAGACCAGCCTGACCAATATGATGAAACCCTGCCTCTACTAAAAATACAAAAACTAGCTGGGTGCGGTGCCACGTGCCTGTAATCCCAGCTATTCAGGAGGTTGAGGCAGGAGAATCGCTGGAACTCGGGAGACAGAGGTTGCAGAGAGCTGAGATTGCGCCACTGCACTCTAGCCTGGGTGACAAAGCAAGACTCTGTTTCAAAAAAAAAGTCTAAAGCCGGGCATGGTGGCTCATGCCTATAATCCTAGCACTTTGGGAGACTAAGGCACGTGGACTGTGGGAGGCTGAGGCAGGCAGATCACTTGAGGCCAGGAGTTCAAGACCAGTCTGGGCAACACAGCAAAACCCTGTCTCTACAAAAAAACAAAAAATAAAAAAGTAGCCAGGCTGTAGTCCAGCTACTTGACAGGCTGAGGTGAGAGAACTGCTTGAGCCTGGGAGGTCCAGGCTGTAGTGCACTGTAGCCTGGTGACAGAGCATGATCCTGTCGCAAACAAATAAATAAACTCTATATATTACTTAATAATTAGAGTGACGGAAAGGAATAAATGAGGCTAAGTAAAATGGCTCACGCCTGGGATCTCAACACTGGCAGGTGGAGGCAGGAGGATCCCTTGAGCCCAGGAGTTCAAGATCACACTGGGTGACACAAAAATAAAACAATTTATTTGGGCATGGTGGCACACACCTGGAGTACCAGTTACTTGTGAAACTGAGGTGGGAGGATCACTTGAACCCAAAAGTTCAAGACTGCAGTGAGTCATGATCACACACCACTGCACTCCAGCCTGGGCAACAAAGTGAGACACTGTCTCAAAAAATAAAAAAAGAAAGAAAGAAATGAGATATACAAATAAAGTTTCTCTTTAAAGTAAATTTTCTGTTTAAAGTCATAGAACAATCAAAGAAACAACTGGGCCCATAGTTTTGCATCTTCTGTGCGAATCCACAACCTTCAAAGCCTGTCAACCACAACAGAGCCTGAAGTTGCTGAGCCCCTGATGTGTGCCAGGCACTGTGCTTAGCGCCTCGCACACTTGATTTAACTCTTATGGGAACTCTGTGAAGTTGGTTCCTGTTTATACCAGAGGAGATGAAGCATACAGAGTGAGTGACTTCATCAAAATAATACATCTAGTAAGTACTCAAACCAGGATGCCAGCCCTGGTCTGACTTTACAATTCACTTTACTACTTTAGCCTACCTCCCACAAGTCAACTAATCAAAGCATCTTAAGCCACAGAGTGTAAAACTGCAACCGTCAAACTTTTTGTTTCCAACATCCTTTTATACTCTTAAAATGTACTGAGGCTCCCAAAGAACTCCTGTCGGTATTTCGTTTCATTTTTTGAGACAGAGTTTCATTCTTGTTGCCTAGGCTGGAGTGCAATGGCACAGTCTCAGCTCACTGCAACCTCCACCTCCCCGGTTCAAGTGATTCTCCTGCCTCAGCCTCCCCAGTAGTTAGGATTACATGTATGCGCCATCACGCCCGGCTAATTTTTTTTTGGTATTTTTAGTACAGATGGGTTTCACCATGTTGGCCAAGCTAGTCACGAACTCTTGACCTCAGGAGAGCCACCCACCTCGGCCTCCTAAAGAGCTGGGATTACAGGCGTGAGCCACCATGTCCGGTCTAGAACTCCTGTTTATATGGGTTACGCCTATCAACACTCACCATTGTAGAAACTAAAAGAGATCATTTAAAAAAATTGTTATTTTAAAATAATAACCTATACTCATTAACATATTCAATTTTCATGAAAAGTAACTATATTCAGGTTGAGTATTCCTTATCCAAAATGCTTGGTGGGATCAGAAGTGTTTTGGATTTCAGATCTTTTCAGATTCTAGAATATTTGAATTATACTTACTCAGTTGGACATCCCAAATCCAACAACCTGAAATCCAAAATGCTCCAATGAGCATTTCCTTTAAGTATCACATCAGTACTCAGAAAGTTTCAGGTTTTGGAGCGTTTCAGATTTTGAATGTTTAGGAAAAAACCACCTATATTCCTAAATAAAACAAAAACTTTACTGAGAAGATGGCATCGTTTACACGTTTGCAAATATCTTTAATGTCTGATTTAACAGAAATAACTAGATTCTCATATCTGCTTCGACGTTCATTCTTTTTTTAAAAAACTTGTTTTTATTTAATGTTTGCTCTTGGCAGAATCATTCTATGCTCATTCTATTACAATACGTCGTTCTGGTTGAAGAACATGAAGAAAAGCCACACATAGTTTGAAAACATCCTGGCCAGGCGCAGTGGCTCACGCCTGTAATCCCAGCACTTTGGTAGGCCGAGGCTGGTGGATCACGAGGTCAGGAGTTTGAGACCAGCCTGACCAACATGGTGAAACCCCGTTTCTACTAAAAATACAAAAATTAGCCAGGCGTGGTGGCAGGCACCTGTAATCCCAGCTACTCAAGAGGCTGAGGCAGGAGAATTGCTTGAATCCGGGAGGCGGAGTTGCAGTGAGCCGAGATTGGGCCACTGCACTCCAGCCTGAGCAACAGAGCCAGACTCTGTTTCAAAAAGAAAAGAAAAGAAAAGAAAACATCCTACAAATCTCCTGAAATGGTCTCAGAGATGCCCAGAAGTCCTCAGACCACATTTTGACAACAGCTGGTTTACAAGAAAAACAGAAAAGCATATGTAAAGAGAAAATTCAAAAACATACTCCAAACATGCCTACACATAATGATCATCTGGAACTGATTCTGATTAAGCAGATGGGTGAGCCCCAGAATCCTCATACGTAATAAATGCTCCAGATGATACTTATAATAAGAAAAACAAAATAACTCAAATAGAATCCCAATGATACAAAACTAGCTTAAATTTACCAAGATATAAATGTTTAGCCTTATTTTCAATAAGCATTAACAGATATTTCCATATCCCAGGTAAAACAGAACATAATCCTTTATTTCAAAGTTACATAATGGTGTAGAATTTTTAGGCACATATACCCTTGGCTCTCAACGAGCTCAAAGTTACTAAAGTTTATATCCTAAAACCCAAGCTTAGAAATATTTCAAAATAAATATTTGATTACATAAGATTATAACTGCTCTCAGGTAAGGCAGTAAACGCTTATTGCCTTCCAATACCACTCCTCCTTCTCCTTTTATTAATATAGGCATACCTTGTTTTATTGTGCATCATTTTATTGTGCTTTGCAGTTACTAGTTTCTACAAATTACAGGTTTGTGGCAAGCCTACATTAAGCAAGTTTATCAGCATCATTTTTCCAACAACGTGTTCACTTTGTGTCTCTGTGTTACATTTTGGTAATTCTCACAATATTTCAACCTTTTTTGTTACTATTGTATCTGTTACAGTGGTCTGTGATAAGTTATCTTTGATGTTACTATTGTAATTGTTTTGGGGCACCACAAACCATGCCCAAATAAGATGGCAAATTTAATCAATAAATACATGTATTCTCACAGTTCCACTGACCAGCCATTACCCCATCTCTCTCCCTCTCCTCAGGCCTCCCTATTCCGTAAGATACAACAATATTGCAATTGGGGCAATGAATAACTCTATAATGGCCTCTAAGTGTTCAAGTAAAAGGATGAGTCACACATCTCTCACTTTAAATCAAAAGCTAGAAACGATTTAAGTTTAATGAGGTAGGCATGTCAAAAGCTGAGATAGGCCAAAAGCTAGGCCTCTTGGACCAAAGAGCCAACTTGTGAATGCAAAGGAAAAGTTCTTTTTTTCTTTCTTTTTTTTATGCAACAGGATCTCACCACGTTGCCCAGTCTGGTTTCGAACTCCTGGGCTCAAGGAATCCTACTGCCTCAGCCTCCCAAAATGATGAGATTACAGGCCTGAGCCACCACACCCAGCCAAAGGAAAAGTTCTTGAAGGAAATTAAAAGTGCTACTCCAGTGAACACATGAATAAGAAAGTGAAACAGCCTTACTGCTGATGTGGAGAAAGTCTGAGTGGTCTGGATAGAAGAGCAAACCAGCTACAACATTCCCTAAGCCAGAAGCCTAATTCAGAACAAGAGCCTAACTCTTTTCAATTCTGTTTTTCAATTCTGTTACGGCTGAGAGAGGTGAGGAATCTGCAGAAGAAAAGTTGGAAGCTAGCCAAAGTTGGTTCATGAGGTTTAAGGAAAGAAGCTGTCTCCATAACATAAAAATGCAAGGTGAAGCCGCAAGGACTGATAGAGAGCTGCAGCAACTCATCCAGAAAATCTAAGAGGAATGATGAAGGTGGCTACACTAAATAACAGATTTTCACTGTAGATGAAACAGCCTTCTATTGGAAGACTATGCCCTCTAAGACTTTCATAACTAGAGAAAAGTGAGTATCTGGCTTCAAAGTTTCAAAGGACAGGCTGACAGCCAGGTGCAGTGGCTCATGCCTGTAATGCTAGCACTTTAGGAGGTGGAGGCAGGAGGATCCCTTGAAGCCAGGAATTTGAGACCAGTCTGGACAACAAAGCAAGACCCCATCTCCACAAAAAATTTAAAAATTAGTCTGGTGCGTAAGCATACGCCTGCAGTATCAGCTACAGGGGAAGGTGAGACAGAAGGATCACCTGCGCCGGGAGTTCAGGCTTCAGTAAGCCATGATTGCATCACTGCACTCCAGCCTGGGTGACAGAGTAAGACCATCTCAAAAAAAAAAAAGATGAAAGAAAAGAAAAGAAAAGAACGTCTGCTTTGTAAAATCATATTTATGAAGAGTTTTTTGGTTTTTGGCGTTTTTTTTTTTTTTGAGACAAAGTCTTGCTCTGTTGCCCAGGCAGGAGTACAATCTCAGTTCACTGCAACCTCTGTCTCCCAGGTTCAAGTGATTCTCCTGCCTCAGTCTCCCGAGTAGCTGGGATTACAGGAATGTGCCACCAAGCTGGCTAATTTTTGTATTTTTTAAGTAGAGACATGTTGGCTACAGTGGTCTTGAAGTCCTGACTTCAAGTGATCCACCCGCCTCAGCCTCCCAAAGTGCTGGTATCACAGGCATGAGCCACCGTACTTGGCTTATGAAGAGTCTAATGATCTCAAAAACTGTTTATGAGAATATTTATGAATAAAAGCAGACTCTCAGTAGACATGTTTAGGAGACTGCCGCCCAGACTATGCTTTGGAAGTGTCCCTCCTATTGCAGGGGTGAGCCTAAGTGACTGCTACTGCTACCGAAACCTTGTCTCCTAACCACAAGTGAACAAAATGGGACACCTGTCCCATGCTGAGCCAATCAGATACTCCAGTATTAAGCTTCAGCCTCATTCCAGAAAAAGAGTTTGGCTAAAATCAGTACCATGGAAACCCAAAGTCAAGCAGAGTAATGGGGGAGCAGAAACTGAGGCCACTGTAGCACAAACCAGCTTCAGCATGGAGAATGGAAAAGACATGCAAAGAGCAAAGACAAAAAAAAAACACAGCTCCAGAGACAAAGGCAAAAGCCTGGGGCTTTCCAAATCCCGCAAGTTCATCCCTGCTTCCCACACACTTGGATTCCAAAAGACTGCCTGGAATCCTTATAATCACTGTCCCTTTACTTAACTTTATTTGAGGTTTCTGTTCCTAACAATCAAATTAATCCTTGACAGATACAAAATTATATAAAGAAAAAAAGCATTAACAAAAATGCCAAATATTAATAGCAGTTGCCTCTTAGTAGAATTAAGAGTGATATTTTCTAGTGTTTATAATTTCTTGTCTTTTTTTTTTTTTTTTTGAGACAAAGTCTCACTCTATTGCCAGGCAGGAGTGCAGCGGTGCGATCTCATTGCAACCTCCGCCTCCCAGATTCAAGCGATTCTCCTGCCTCAGCCTCCTAAGTAGCTGGGACTACAGGCATATGCCACTACGCCTAGCTGATTTTTGTATTTTTAGTAGAGACGGTGTTTCACCATGTTGGCCAGGGTGGTCTCGATCTCTTGACCTCGCGATCTGCCTGCCTTGGCCTCCCAAAGTGCTGGGATTACAGGCGTGAGCCGCCACGCCTGGCCTAATGTTTATAATTTCTTTACTTGCCAAGTTTTCAGCAATGAGTATGTTATTATTCACTCAGGAGAAAAAAAAAAAAAAAAACTTGAATAAATAAGGTAATTCTGTATTCAGATAATTAAGGCTTTACTAAATATTGGTAATTTCAAAGCTAAAAGTGAGGTACAGTATATCAAACCCAGGAGGTTTCAAACCTTGTTCCAGAGGACACTTTGATTCTGTGGTAATGCCTCCACAGCCACTTCAGGTGAAAAGCAGCTCAGCACACCCACTGCAGTCAACACCTTGTTCAGTTACTTCCTAGCTCAAAGACCTCCTTAACCCCCTTCACTTAGGACAGGGCCTTAAAAGACATTTTATGCAAGGTGAAACACTCCCCCTTCCATTCAGAGCTTTAGCCAACTGTATCAGAATGGGAACCTGCCCCAAACCAGGCCAGATTATCTTCCTCTGGCTTTGGAAGAGAGTTAAAGATTCACTTTTTTCACTGAAGTGGCTAAAAACGTTAACTTCTCATCTTAAAGATCAGAGAAGGACTGGGCCTGGTGGCTCACACCTATAATCCCAGCACTTTGGAAGGCAGAGGCAGCAGGATAATTTGAGGCCAGAAGTTTGAGACCAGCCTGGGCAAAATAGCAAGACCTCGTCTCCACAAAAAAATTTAAAAATAGCCGGGTGTAGCGGTGCATGTCTGTAGTCCTAGATACTCAGGAGGATCCCTCGAGTTTAGGAGTTTGAGGCTGTAGTGAGTTATGATCATGCCACTGCACTCCAGTCTGAGCCAGACCATGTCTCTAAGGGAAAAAAAAAAAAAAAAAGCC
>NW_012106141.1:5905389-5907560 GCF_000951045.1 Mandrillus leucophaeus | reverse complement strand
GTGTCCCAGGAACTGCTCCAAATGCTTTACAAACATTAAATTACCTAATCCTCACAACAATGCCATGATATAAGTATTGTTATCCTGTTATAAAGAAGAATGTGAGACTCAAACAAGCTAAGTAACTTGCCCAAAGTCACCTGGATTCTAACCTAGGCAGCCCAGCTTTACAGTCTGGGTTTTGTTAGGGGTTTTTTGGGGGACAGTGTCTCGATCTGTCACCCAGGCTTGAGTGCAGTGGCACGAATATGGCTCACTGCAGCCTCGACCTTCCTTTATTAGAGAATCTTCCCCACTCTCATCCTACACCTTCTAAAACCAGTGATTCTTAATGTGGGGACAATGGAACAGAAGGTCCGTGGATAAACCCAGACAGTCCATGGAACCACATACATGATTTCGTTTACTCAGCCTTTTCCTAGTGGAAAGTTCACAATGTTTGTATTTTTAAAAGATCCAGGAAGCAAAAGGTTAAGAACTCCTGACCTAAAAAAACTCCATACAGTGGCATACATTATGGAAAATGAAATTCAAAATAAGTCCTTTAATAATTCACATTTTTGCAGCACTGTTTTCTGTCTATCTGGTCAAAAATATTCATAAAGAATGTCCCAAATAATAAGAATCCAAAAGGATCTCCTTTAGCTATTTAAAAACACAACTACAACAATCCATTCTTAAGCTTTCTGGTTAAATTGTATCTTGCTGTACATATAACTTCAGGTTAACATGGCAAGGTGAATAATAAATGGCTTATAAATCTTTTATTCAAAATCTTTGGGAACTGTTTTTCTTACTTTAATAGGATAAAAGAATTGCTCACATATTCACCCATTCTATCAAAAGTATTTACAGAATGCCACTAGGTGCCAGGGACTGCATTTGGCCTTATCAGCTACTATGATTAATTCTTGGTTCTCTAAATTGTTGCCTCAATCTACAAATATAGGTTAGAGCACACCCTATTTGTATGCTCCGCAACTAACATAATGCTTGGTTCTTAGTGGAAACTTAATGTTGAACTGTGTTATACTAAAACACCCAGAAGGCAGGCCGAATACGAAAGCAGTGGCTTCGCATTAAGAAAAACCACCCCTAGCCAGTTTTCTTAGTCAACCAGGCCACTACAGTCAGAATGAGATAGAAATCTGTCACCAATACCAAAAACAAAAACATCTAAACAAACGCCCTTCTGATAACAATTTTCTTGGACACATGAAAACAAGCAATTCCTTAAGCTAAAAAGACCTTAAAGTCAAGAATCGATGTTTCTAAAGTCTTTCGATAAGGGGCCATAAATAAGAATGGAAAAGTTGACTGATTCACAAGCAAATGATTTTCCCTATATTCATCTTGACATTAGTTTCACACCAACTGTTCCAGAGGCAACATTTAAAAAATAACAGAAATGAAGCCCGGCACGATGGCTCACGCCTGTAATCCCAGCACTTTGGGAGGTCGAGGGGGGCAGACCAACTGAGTCAGGAGTTCGAGACCAGCCTGACCAAAATGGAGAAACCCCGTCTCTACCAAAAATACAAAATTAGCTGGGTGTGGTGGCGCATGCCTCTAATCCCAGCTACTCGGGAGGCTGAGGCGGGAGAATCGCCTGAACCCAGGATTCAGAGGTTGTGGTGAGCCGAGATCGCGCCATTGCACTCCAGCCTGGGCAACAACAGCAAAACCCCGTCTCAAAAAACAAACCAACCAACTAACTAGAAATGAGGCACAAAAGGAGGAACGGGAGAAAACGTATGCTGAGATAACTATTTCGGCTCAGGCTGAGGGAAAAGCTCTATGAATTACTACAAATGACCAAAACAACCTGAGCCTTAAAAATTGGTTGTGCAAGTTCCGCTATTAGAGTTCATCATTAGTTATGGAGCATTGTTCCTGAAAAAGTACCAAACATCCTGCCTGCAGGCTTCCTCGGGTGGGTGCTACTAACCCTTTTAGTTAGTTCTGTGGCTCTGGGTTTAAAAGAAAGAAAGAAATAATAGGATGAACATCAACAAGTATTTAGGAAGGGCCTAAGAGAGAACTTTTCACCCCTAGCCGCAGCCCAAGATCCTCCCACGGGAAGTGCCGTAGGACTGCAGCCCGAAAGAGCGCCGGAGGGGAGACTGGCCACGCCCGGATGCGCGGCGGATGGGGTCCAGGCCGGCCAGCCC
>NW_012106141.1:5894835-5903864 GCF_000951045.1 Mandrillus leucophaeus | reverse complement strand
TGCTTACTTTGTGCCAGTTGATATGCCAAGTACAAATGCGAATATTTACAAATATTACCTTATTGAATCTTCACATAATCGCAAATAAGTAGACAGTATTTATTTATTTTTACAGATAAGGAAATGGAGATTCTGGAGGTTACATGACTAGCCCAACAGGTATGACAACTCCAATACCTTCTTGCGATTCACTCATTCAGTTTGCTGACTCAGAGATCTGTGCATTCACTGACCTGTTTCTTCTGCAGCAACGCCTCCCTACCCCGCCACCTCCACCTTTCTTGGTTTGGCTGTGACTCACTCAACACACATCCCCAGACCTTTCTGGAACTCCAGGTTGGGCAGATTGGCCTCCACAGCAACCTGTGGATCTCTGAGCACTGGGGCAAGGGCCTGGTCTCAAGCAGCTTCATATTCAGAGATCAGTTTTTACTGATTATTGGACCAGCCAGGATACTAACTAGTATTTATTCAGCACCTACTATGTTAAGTATAAATAGCATAGTAAAAGTAGGAAGCACACAATAATACCTCAACAGAAAAATGAGTAAACCAGCGAGGTGTCACACCTATAGTCCCAGCTTCTTGGGAAGCTGAGGCCAGCTAAGGCCAAGGAGGATATCTTGAGCAGGAGTTCCAGGCTGCAGTGCGCTATGATCATGCCTGCAAACAGCCATTGCACTCCAGCCTGGGCAACATAGCGTGACTGTGTCTCTAAAAAACAACGCAAAACAAAAAACACTGCAGAACTTAAGCATTTTGCTGCACTGCCCAGTCAAATCCATTCCACTTGACAAATACTGCCCTCTTAACATTCTTAGAATTCATTTTTGGGGGCAAGTGTTAGTGTCCCTGTTTTCAAGGAGGTGGTCCAGGTATGCACACACATCAGTAGTGATATTTGCTGGAGACTTCCTTTAGACAAAAATGAACTTAGGGACAGCACTTAAGTTAGAGGTCACGTCTTTGACCAAGGTAGCCTGCCATCCTACTCCAGAGAACGCTGTGGTTAAAAGAGGAAAAACTGTATTCTGCGATCAAGTAAGGCTCTAAACCCAGTATTAGGAAAGAACAGTAGCCTTTTATATTAGAAAGAACACTGGCCTGGAAGTCAAAAGTTCTGGATTCTAGTGCCAGCTCCACCCACGATCATGGTAGGGCAGGCTGCTCCAAAACCCAGTTTCTGCTCAATGGGAATGATGATTACTAACTCACCTCACTGACTGTTGGAAAAAGTTAAGCTATCCTAATGTACCCATTTTACCAGATGCTACTTAATTATTAATGATCGCAAAACACCAGTTGTGGCCAAGCACAGTGGGTCACACCTATAATCCCAGCACGTTGGGAGGCTGAGGCAGTAGAATAGCTTGAGTCCAGGAGTTTGAGACCAGCCTGGGCAACATAGGGAGGCCCTGTCTCTTAAAAAAATTAAAAATTAGCCGGGCATGGTGGCACACACCTCTAGTTCCAGCTACTTGAGAGGCTGAGGTGGGAGGATCACTGGAACCCAGAAGGTGAAGGCTGCAATGAGCCATTACTGTGCCACTCTACTCCATCCTGGGCAACACACCAAGACCCTGTGTCAAAAACCAAAACCAAAAAAGAACACTAGTTGTTCCACAGGGCTGGTTCTTTCGGGCATAGACACAAACTACGATTCTGTGAAATGTCGCTTTATAATATTGGGTTAAGGATAATCTTGTCAAAATACAGTACCCTGAAAACAACATGTTAGGAGGGCCAGAAGTTTCCAGAGAACGAAAGCACACCAAAGCTCTAGAGAATTTTAAAAGTAAAAAACTTGTTTGGGGAGAAAAAAAAACACTACTTAAATCTTTATGCACAGAAACAGAATAACCACCAGGGAAAACAAAGCACCTTTGGCTTTATTTCCCTCTACCTTCATAACTTTGACATTCTGCCTTACAGTCTATTTTCACACAGTTTCTGTTGTTACTAGGAGCTGAGGAACAAGATACTGACACCTTCTTATGGTTCATCAAAAGAACCTTTGACTCTGAAAGGATCTTGGATAGGATCATCTCTCCAAACTTCCTATTCATGGATCTTCTGACATTCAGTTAGCCAGCCTCTTTTCTAACACTCTCTATTAAAGTTAAGTCACTAGCCTGTAATCCCAGCATTTTGGGAGGCCAAGGCTGGTGGATCACCTGAGGTCAGGAGTTCCAGACCAGCCTGGCCAACATGGTGAAATCCTGCCTTTAGTAAAAATACGAAAATTAGCCAGTTGTGGTAGTGCACACCTGTAATCCCAGCTACTTGGGAGGCTGAGGTGGGAGGAACCCTTGATTTGGGGAGGCGGAGGTGACTGTGAGCTGAGATCACACCACTGTACTCCAGCCTGTGTGACAGAGGGAGACTCCGTCTCAATAAATAAATAAGTAGCCGGGCGCAGTGGCTCATGCCTGTAATCCCAGCATTTTGGGAGGCCAAGGCAGGCGGATCATGAGGTCAGGAGATTGAGACCATGGTGAAACCCTGTCTCTACTAAAAATACAAAAAAAATTAGCCAGGCGCAGTGGCGGGCACCTGTAGTCCCAGCTACTTGGGAGGCTGAGGCAAGAGAACGGCTTGAACCCGGGAGGGGGAGCTTGCAGTGAGCCGAGATGGCACCACTGCACTCCAGCCTGGGTGGCAGAGCGAGATTCCGTCTCAAGATAAGATAAGATAAAATAAAATAAAATGAAATAAAAAAATATACCTGGCGCAGTTGCTCACGCCTGTAATCCCAGCACTTCGGGAGGCCGAGGTGGGCAGATCATTTAAGGTCAGGAGCTTGAGACCAGCCTGGCCATCGTGATGAGACCCTGTCTCTACTAAAAATACAAAAAATTAGCCAGGCCTGTTGGCGTGCTCCTGTAATCCTAGCTACTTGGGAGGCTAAAGTGGGAGAATCGCTTGAACCCGGGAGGTGGAGGTTACAGTGAGCCAAGATAGCGCTACTGCACTTCAGCCTGGGTGACAAGAGCAAGACTCCATCTCAAAAATAATAAATAAAAAGTTAAGTAACTACTTTCAGAGCTGCTATTTTTTGGGTGTTCATAAGGGCTAGAAAGTTCCTCCCTTTACGGAGACAAAATCAGCCACTTTGTAATACATACCCATTGATCTAAGTTGTGCTTGCTGAGATTACACAGAAGAGTCCCACTCTTCTACATGATAACCCTGTGAACATTTGAAAATAGTTATCCCACACCCACATGCCTTCCAGTTTTCAGGGTAACTACCCCAATCCTCCAACTGTTCCTCAAAAGATGTAGTTTCTAGGCCATTCATCATCCTGTTGCCCAATTTGGGCATACTCCAACTTGTCAACATCACTCTTATAGCGTGGGAGGAAACACCATCCTCCAGGTGTGATCTTACCATTGCAGAATGTACTCTAGGACTATTACTTTTCTTGTCCCAGCCACCAGGCTTCTTTTAACGCCAGTTCATATCACATTTACTTGTTTTGGCAGCCAGGTCACATCACTGGCTCAGGTTGCATTTACTGTCAACTAAAGCCCTGGATCTCTTTTCATGTGAGGAGCACTTAAGTCAGGGTAGACCGCATTAGCCAAGAGCATGACTAGATTCATGGCTCTGCTGCTCTTCTAATGTTACCAAGAACACTGAACACAGGATTAAAAACATTCCAGCCTTCTCTACTCACCCTTAACCAAACTCCGGGCATTTCAGTAGTTTTAACAGAAGAAAGAAAAAATAAAAGGTTGAGCATTAGACAATGGTGTGAATTGTGAAATGCAGTGTCAGGTCTCTGGGTTTAGTTTTACCAAAAGGACCCACAGGGGGTCCAGATGTCCTAGATATTTACCCAGATGGGCAGCCAGGGGACTTCCCTCTTGCACTTAAGGTAAATGCTGCCAGGGCTGCTGGGACATAACTATACTTGCGGTGGTGAAAAAACTACATGGAGATATACACAGAGGCCCCATACCAGTGTGTTATCAATAGAGAACTGAGTTTACTGCTGTACTTCTCGGGAAGACAAAAATGCTCAAATACAGATTTTGAAGGGAGGATCCAGCCAAAGAAGACTATAAAATGCACGATCAGGGCCAGATGCCGTGGCTCACGCCTGTAATCCCAGTACTTTGGGAGGCCAAGGCAGGCGGATCACTTGAGGTCAGGAGTTCGAGACCAGCCTGGCCAACATGGTGAAACCCTATCTCTACTAAAAATATAAAAATTAGCTGGGCATAGTGGCATCCTCCTGTAATCCCAGCTGCTCAGGAGGCTGAGGCAGGAGAATCACTTGAACCTGGAAGGCAGAGGTTGCAGTAAGCCAAGATTTCACCACTACACTCCAGCCGGGGCAACAGAGCAAGACTCCATCTAAATAAAATAAAATAAAAAATAAAATGCACTAACAGGTTTTCCCAAAGAGTGTTTGTGACAGCTTTAAAAAATGGTGGTCGGGTGTGGTGGTGGCTCAGACCTCTAATCCCAGCACTTTGGGAGGCCAAGGCAAGAGGATTCATGACAACACACAGCTGTAGTCCTAGCTACGTAGGAGGCTGAGGCTGGAGGATCACATGAGCCCAGGAGGTCAAGGCAGCAGTGAGCTGTGATTGTACCACTGCACAGCCTGGGCAACAGAGTGAGATTCTGTCCCCCCAGCCCTTCAAAATAATAATAATAATAATAATAATAATAATAAATAAAAACAGGAAAGAAAAAAAATAATGAAGAGCCTTTTTTGTTTATTTTTGTTTTTACATTCTTAATATTTATACGGTGCCTGACATGTGGCAGGCACTCAGTAAATATTTAATTAATTAATTAATGCACTTTATTTTATATTTTTAGAGTTGGAGTCTCCCTCCATCGCCCAGGCTGGAGTGCAGTAGCGCGATCTCGGCTCACTACAAGCTCTGCCTCCCAGGTTCACGTTATTCTCCTGCCTCAGCCTCCTGAGTAGCTGGGACTACAGGCACCTGCCACCATGCCTGGCTAATTTTTTGTATTTTTAGTAGAGATGGGGTTTCACCAGGTTATCCAGGATGGTCTCAATCTCCTGACCTCGTGATCTGCCCGCTTCAGCCTCCCAAAGTGCTGGGATTACAGGCGTGAGCCACCGTGCCCAGCCATGAATGCACTTTAGAAAAGCATCTTGACTTTGCCTCCATCTCTACAGAAAAATTTAAAACATTAGTTGGGCACGGTAGCCAACACCCATAGCCCCAGCTATTTGGGAAGCTGAAGCAGGAGGATCTCTTGAGCCCTGGAGTTCAAGGCTGCAGTGAGCTATGATCACGCTACTGTACTACAGCCTGGGCAACAGAGCAGATCCTGTCTCTATTTAAAAAATACATAAAATAAAAATAAAGGTTACTTTTCCAACTGTCTGATGCAGTTAGCACTAGGAAGTTGGTTTAATAGGCTCAATGTAAGCCAAAATGCAAAACAGAGAATATAATCAAATTCATACTCTTCAATCACAGAGATGTGAGGCCTTCACTCGTAAGTTATTTTGTCTAGGTTTACACATAATTCTGGCTGGTTCAAGTGCAATGGTGTTTACAACTGATTGAAACTAATTGAACACAACCAAGTAGAGATTTCTTCTTCTTTTTTTTTTTTTTTTTTTTTTGAGACCAAGTCTTGCTCCATCACCCAGGCTGGAATGCAGTGGTGCAACCAATTAGAGATTTCCTTGTTCCTTTTCTACTCCCACTGCTTTGACTAGCCTTAAAAATAATAATAAATTTACAGATAATTTTAATAGATTTACTTGTCTGGTTTCCCAGACTAAGAAGCAAATACGAAGAGCAAAGAGGTTGCTTGAGGCAGAGCATGACAAGAGCAGAAAACAAAACACCATAGGTTAATAGAATAGAAGGAAAAGAAAAGGAAAAAGAAAAAAATGAGTCAGAAAACAAAACTTTAGATGATACACAGTAAATTAATAGTCTTTCCTTATGAGACATAGAAGTGCCAGGAAACAGGCCAGGTGCGGTGGCTCACACCTGTAATCCCAGCACTTTAGGAGGCTGAGGCAGGCAGATCACCTGAGGTTGCGAGTTCAAGACCAGCCTAACCAACATGGAGGAACCCCGTCTCTACTAAAAATACAAAATTAGCCGGCCGTGCTGGCATATGCCTGTAATCCCAGATACTCAGGGGGCTGAGGCAGGAAAATCGCTTGAACCTGGGGGGCAGAGGTTGCAGGGAGCTGAGATCCCTCCAGCCTGGGCAACAAGAACGAAACTCCGTCTCAAAAAAAAAAAAGAAGTGCCAGGAAATACAAGTACTGGTGAATCAAATGGGGAATTTTGCTTTTTGTTTTACACACTACTATATTTTGCAAATTATTTAGGAAGGACATATATTGCTTTTGTAAGTAAAATATTAAGATAATTTATATAGAGTTAGTTATAGTAGTAAAAAATTAGAAGCCACCTAAATGTCCAACAATAGAGAACTGAACTGAAAAAATCATATATCACAGGCTGGGCACAGTGGCTCACGCCTGTAATCTCAGCCTTTTGGGAGGCTAAGGTGGGCGCATTGCTTGAGCCCAGGAGTTCAAGACCAACCTGTTAACATTTCTCTACAAACATTCAAAAAATTTAGCCTGGTATAGTGGTGTGCGCCTGTAGTTCCAGCTACTCAGGAGGCTGAGACTGGAGGATCGCTTGAGCTTAGGAGGTCAAGGCTGCAGTGACCCGTGATCATGCCACCACACATCATCCTGGGCAACAGAATGAGACCAGTTTTCAAAAATAATAGGGCCAGACGTGGTGGCTCACACCTGTAATCCCAGCACTTTGGGAGGCCGAGGCGGGTGGATCACCTGAGATCAGGAGTTCAGACCAGCCTGACCAACATAGAGAAACCCCGTCTCTACTAAAAATACAAAAGAATTAGCCAGGCATGGTGGCGCATGCCTGTAACCCCAGCTACTCGGGAGGCTGAGGCAGGAGAATCACTTGAACCTGGGAGGCAGAGGTTGTAGTAAGCCAAGATCGCGCCGTTGCACTCCAGCCTTGGCAACAAGAACAAAACTCGGTCTCAAAAAATAAATAAATAAAATAATAATAATAATAACAATAATATAGGCCGGGCGCAGTGGCTCACGCCTGTAATCCCAGCACTTTGGGAGGCCGAGGCGTGTGGATCATCTGAGGTCAGGAGTTCGAGATCAGCCTGACCAACATGGAGAAACCCCGTCTCTACTAAAAGTACAAAATTAGCTGGGCGTGGTGGCTCATGCCTGTAATCCCAGCTACTCAGGAGGCTGAGGCAGGAGAATCGCTTGAACCTGGGAGGTGGAGGTTGCAGTAAGCCGAGATCATGCCATTGCACTCAAGCCTGGGCAACAAGAAGGAAACTCTGTCTCAATAATAATAAGAATACATTAATTCCTTTGAACTGGTGCTGCAAGGTAAAAGAAAAAGTAAAAGTATAAAAATATTTTTAAAATTCGTAAGTTTCAAATTATGTACCATTCTGAGTTGCATAATGAAATCCCAGAGTGGTCCATCTTGCCCTATAATGTAGAATCAGCAGGAACCCTGAGCTTGTTTTCCTGCAACTAGACAGTCCCATCTGGGGGTGATGGAAGACAGTGACGGATATCAGGCATTAGATTCTCCTAAGGAGCAGGCAGCCTAGATCCCTTGCATGAGCAGTTCACGATAGGGTTTGCATTCCTATGAGAATCTAATGCCGCTGCTAATCTGACAGGAGGAGGAGCTCATGCGGTAATGCCAGTGATGGGGAGCGGCTGTAAATACAGATGAAGTTCGCCCACTGGCCCGCCACTCACCTGCTGTGTGGCCTAGTTCCTAAGAGGCCATGGAGTCAGATACCAGTCCCTTGCCCAGGGGATTGGGGACTCCTGGTATATGCAACTCTACTGTTAGTCACTTAGTAGTTGTCTGCGTTACCAGATTGACTATTAACAGTATTGCAGTGCTTGTGTTCAAGTGACCCTTATTTTACTTGAAAATAAATGGCCTCAAAGTGCAACAGCAGTGATGCTGGCAATTAGGATATACCAAAGAGAAGCCATAAAGTGTTTCTTTTAAGTGAAAAGGTAAAAGTTCTTTTTTTTTTTTTTGAGACAGGGTCTTGCAAGGCTGGAGTACAGTGGTGCTGTCATGGCTCACTGCAGCCTCCCAAGTTCAAGCGATCCTCCCAGCTCAGCCTACCAAGTATCTGGGACTGCAAGCATAGGCCACCACACCCAGTTAATGCTTGTACTTTTTTTGTAGAGACGAGGTCTCCCCATGTTGCCCCAACTGGTCTCGAACTCCTGGCCTCAAGTAATCTTCCAGCCTTGGCCTCCCAAAGTGGTGAGATTACAGATGTGAGCCACGGTGCCTGGCCAAAAGTTCTTGACTTAATAAGCAAAGAAAAAACTCATATGCTGAGGTTGCTAAGATCTACAATAAGAGCAAATCTATCTGTGAAACTGTGAACAGTATTGTTATACTTGTTATATTCGTTATCAGTTATTAACCTATTACTGTGCCTAATTTATAAGCTAAACTTTATCATTATTATGTATTATATATAGGGAAAAACTTAGTGTATATATGGTTTGGTACTATCTGCAGCTTTAAGCATCTACTGAGGGGGTCTTGGAAATATTCCCTATGGAAAAGGGGAAACTACTGTATCTATTTTATGCCTACGTGACCATTGTATTTTGGAAGCACGTAATTATCTGATTCAGAAGTTCACAGCTGGAGAGGAATTTTGTCTTAGTTTGACTCTGCCTCGAGTGTCACTCATATCTGATTTAGATGGTATTTAGGTAAGGGTTTCAACTTTAGGTAGAGTTGATGGTGGAACAAGATAAGACTTTTCGAGTTATTGGGATGAAATGGATGTTTTTTTGGAGACGGAGTCTCGCTCTGTAGCCCAGGCTGGAGTGCAGTGGTGTGATCTCTGCTCAAGGCAACCTCTGCCTCCTGGGTTCAAGCGATTCTCCTGCCTCAGCCTCCTAAGTAGCTAGGATTACAGGTGCGCACCACCTAGCCTGGCTAGTTTTT
>NW_012106141.1:5892271-5894510 GCF_000951045.1 Mandrillus leucophaeus | reverse complement strand
TCGGCCTCCCAAAGTGCTGGGATTACAGGCTTGAGCCACCGCGCCCGGCCTGAGGCGGGGTTTCACTACGTTAGCCAGGATAGTCTCGATCTCCTGACCTTCGTGATCCACCCGCTTCAGCCTCCCAAAGTGCTGGGATTACAGGTGTGAGTCACCGTGCCCAGCCTGGCATACCTGGTTATATTCTTTAAGAAGCAAGCAGAAAAAAAATAAATAAAGCAAGTACTTGTTGCCCTTTTGGAGTTTTCTGTTTTTTGTTTTTGTTTTTGTTTTTGTTTTTTTCGAGACAAGGTCTAACTTGTTGCTAAGACTGGAGTACAGTGGTGCTATCTCAGCTCACTGCTATCTCTGCCCTGCGGGTTCAATTGATCTACCTCAGCCTCCCGATTAGCTGGGACTCTGGATATGCAACATGACACCCAGCTAATTTTTGTATTTCTGTAGAGATGGGGTTTTACCGTGTTGCCCATGTTGGTCTTGAACCCCTGGGCTCAACAGGTCTGCCCGCCTTGGGCTGCCAAAGTGCTGGAAATAGAAGCATGAGCCACCTCACCCATCCTTGTTGCCCTTTTACCCCTTTGCTTCCTCCTACTGCATCCTGGACGTGGAGGCCAAAATTTCAGCAGCCATTTTGGGACTGTAAAAAAAATATCAAGAGAGTCACATCCATAAGATGCCAAACCAATGCCAGCAACAGTCTGCCTCTGAACCTCTCCTTACATGAGAAAAACTAACCTATCTGTTTAAGGCACTGTTAGTTAGATCTGTCACTGGCAGCCAAATGCAATTTGTAACTGACATGAGTCAGCTTTTTCATTAGAACTTTCACCATGTGCAAAACTACATCAGAAAGTTCGAATAGTACATAGAAGTTAGAAACAAATTTGTGTTTAGAGTTGACTTCTTAATTACTTTTATATAAAAACAGACTTGAAAATAGGTTTGTTCTTTTGAAGAAAGACTAGCAGTACTCAGCATTCACTTTGTTCAAATTCGCTGAGTATTCCAAATAACTTTGATGTGGGAAGAGAAGAGGAACCTTACTTGACTTTTGGTGATTGACACTTAATATGTAATGTTGGATTTTTTATTTAGCAGGGAGAGTTGGTGAAGTTAATGGTATACTATTTTTGGAAGATAAGTATGGAAAGGGCTTGAAAATCTTATGCTTGGGCACTTTGGACTTCTTTTTAAGCTTGCTCTTTGGAGTAAATCAGAGGGAAACAGAAAAGTCTGCTATTCCTGAATTAAAGGCTTTTGAATTATCTGGGAAATGGTTAAAATGCAAATTCTCATGTCATCCCAGAACCACAACTTAAGAAACAGTAAAAAAAAAAAAAAAAAAAAAAAAATAGACTGCTCAGTTGACTAGGTGCCCGTTGATTTCTTTTTCTTTTTTTGAGAGACAGAGTCTTGCTCTGTCACCCAGACTGTAGCACAGTGGTGTGATCACAGCTTACTGCAGCCTCAACATCCTGGCTCAAGCAACCCTCCCATTTCAGCCTCCCAAGTAGCTAGGACTACAGGCACATGCCACCACACCCAGCTATTTAAAAAATAAAAAATTTTTTAGAGATAGGGGGGGTCTCACTATGTTGCTCAGGCTGGTCTTGAACTCCTGACCTCAACTGATTATTCTGCCTTGGCTTCCCAAAGTGGTGAGATTACAGGCGTGAGCCATGGTGCTTGGCCCCTATTGAAATTTATAAGAAATTACAGAAGACACTGAATAAGGGCAGTCTGTTAAGACAGTATGATTCTTTGACCTGGGAGGCAGAGACCCTTTCAGAGTGCCCATGAGGTCAAAATTCGTTATAATGGCCAGGCACAGTAGCTCATACCTCATGCTGTAATCCTAGCACTTCAGGAGGCTGAGGCAGGAGAATTGCTTGAGGACAGGAGTTTGAGACCAGCCTGGGCAACATAGTGAGACCACATCTTTAAAGGAAAAAGAAGAAAGAAATTGTCATAATAACGTTAAGATACTATTTGGTACAAAAAGTAGCCAGATGTGGTGGTGTGCACCTGTAATCCCAGCTACTTGGGAGGCTGAGGCAGGAGAATCTCTGTTGCCTGGGCAACAGAGCAAGATTCCAACTCAAAAAAAAGATATTATTTGGACTTTTTTACAATTCTCAAGTAAATAGTGGAGTTTCCAAGTAATTACATGACAGGTACACAATGGAATTAATGGAATGCAGAAGCACAGAAGAATCTAGATCTCTTTTATTAAAGAGAT
>NW_012106141.1:5882003-5892221 GCF_000951045.1 Mandrillus leucophaeus | reverse complement strand
AAAAAAAAAAAATAGACTGCTCAGTTGACTAGGTGCCCGTTGATTTCTTTTTCTTTTTTTGAGAGACAGAGTCTTGCTCTGTCACCCAGACTGTAGCACAGTGGTGTGATCACAGCTTACTGCAGCCTCAACATCCTGGCTCAAGCAACCCTCCCATTTCAGCCTCCCAAGTAGCTAGGACTACAGGCACATGCCACCACACCCAGCTATTTAAAAAATAAAAAATTTTTTAGAGATAGGGGGGGTCTCACTATGTTGCTCAGGCTGGTCTTGAACTCCTGACCTCAACTGATTATTCTGCCTTGGCTTCCCAAAGTGGTGAGATTACAGGCGTGAGCCATGGTGCTTGGCCCCTATTGAAATTTATAAGAAATTACAGAAGACACTGAATAAGGGCAGTCTGTTAAGACAGTATGATTCTTTGACCTGGGAGGCAGAGACCCTTTCAGAGTGCCCATGAGGTCAAAATTCGTTATAATGGCCAGGCACAGTAGCTCATACCTCATGCTGTAATCCTAGCACTTCAGGAGGCTGAGGCAGGAGAATTGCTTGAGGACAGGAGTTTGAGACCAGCCTGGGCAACATAGTGAGACCACATCTTTAAAGGAAAAAGAAGAAAGAAATTGTCATAATAACGTTAAGATACTATTTGGTACAAAAAGTAGCCAGATGTGGTGGTGTGCACCTGTAATCCCAGCTACTTGGGAGGCTGAGGCAGGAGAATCTCTGTTGCCTGGGCAACAGAGCAAGATTCCAACTCAAAAAAAAGATATTATTTGGACTTTTTTACAATTCTCAAGTAAATAGTGGAGTTTCCAAGTAATTACATGACAGGTACACAATGGAATTAATGGAATGCAGAAGCACAGAAGAATCTAGATCTCTTTTATTAAAGAGATCATGACACTTTTAATTTCTAATATAAGTATTGATAATCCATATAACAAAACTTTTTTCATGTCCAGTTTTTCTGACAACCAAAAAATTGCCTAATTAGCAAATTAAACTAGTGTACTTATGAATTAAAGTAAAGATTACTATATTTTTTTGTAAATACTTTTGTTTTGGCCAGGAGCAGTGGTGTAATCTCAGCACTTTGGGAGGCTGAGGTGGGCTGATCGCTTGAGGCTGGGTGTTCAAGACCAGCCTGGGCAATGTGGTGAAACCCTATCTCCACTAAAAATACAAAAAATTAACCGAGCATGGTGGCACGCACCTGTAGTCTCACCTGCTCAAGAGGCTGAGGTGGGAGGATTGCTTGAGCTTGGGAGGTCGAGGCTGCAGTGAGCCGAGATTGTCCCACTGCACTCCAGCCTAGGCAATGGGAATGAGACCCTGTCTCAAACAACAACACAAAGTTCTGTTTTGCAAAACTAGGATTTTGTTGTCGTTGTTTAGTTATGGAGTCTCACTGCCTTTACTTGCCCATCATCCATTGTACCCTCTTCTGCTTAAGAGTCCCCAGTTTTCAGCCAGGCACGGTGGCTCACACCTGTAATCCCAGCACTTTGGGAGGCCAAGATGGGAGGATCCTCTGAGGTCAGGAGTTCGAGACCAGCCTGGCCAACATATTGAAACCCCATCTCTATTAAAAATACAAAAATTAGGTGGAAGTGGTGGAGTGCACCTATAATCCCAGCTACTCAGGAGGCTGAGGCAGGAGAATCACTTGAACCCGGGAGGCGAGGTTGCAGTGAGCCAAGATCGTGCCACTGCACGCCAGCCTGGAAGACAGAGGGAAACTCCATCTCAAAAAAAAAAAAAAGTCCCAAATTTTCTAATGGGGAGCCACCTCCCCAGTGATTTCAGTCTATGAGGTTCAAGAGGAGGTAAGCACTACTCCTGGATTCCAGCATGCGCATGTAACCCAGGCCTAGACCATCAGTGTATTCGATATACCTAGAACAATGATGGGTGCAGGCATATCCCCGTGCATGACCCAATCAAACAACGCAACTCCACTCTGGGAGTCATTAGAACTGTTCTGAAAGAGGCACTGTCCTGACACTGGGATTGCTGAAAGGACAGAATATAAACTTGGAGTCTTATCACTGTAAAGGAAGAGCATACCCAACAAAGAAAACGCCAAGAAATAGAAAGAAGAAGACAAAGTCCTAATGACATCATTCAGCCCTGGAATCAGCCAAGGCTGAACTTTTCACATACATGAGTCAATAAATTTTCCTTTTAGATTGAAGCCAGTTTGAGCTAGATCTTCTGACAGGTGCAACTGTAGGAGTCCTGACTAATATAATTACACATGGTTAATAGTCCTGATTCATTACATTAGTCTTTTACCATGCCAAGTGCTTATATAAAATCTCCTCGGTCGGGGGCGGTGGCTCACGCCTGTAATCCCAGCAATTTGAGAGGCCGAGGTGGGCAAATTGTCTGAGATCAGGAGTTCGAGACCAGCCTGGCCAATATGGTGAAACCGCATCTCTATTAAAAATACAAAAAACTCTGAGGCCGGGCACAGTGGCTCACGCCTGCAATTCCAGCACTTTGGCAGGCTGAGGCGGGCAGATCACGAGGTCAGGAGATCGAGACCATCCTGGCTAACGCAGTGAAACCCCATCTCTACTAAAAACACAAAAAATTAGCCAGGCATGGTGGCAGTCACCTGTAGTCCCAGCTACTGGAGAGGCTGAGGCAGGAGAATGGCGTGAACCCAGGAGGCGGTGGTTGCAGTGAGCTGAGATCATGCCACTGCACTCCAGCCTCGGCGACAGAGTGAGACTGTGTCTCAAAAAAATAAATAAATAATAAATAAATTAATTAAATTAAATAAAATTAGCCCAGCTTGGTGGTGCACACCTGTAATCCCAGCTCTTCGGGAAAATGAGATGGGAGAATCGCTTGAGCCCAGGAGGCGGAGGTTGTAGTGAGCTGAGATTGTGCTACTGCACTTCAGCCTGGGCAACAGAATAAGACTCTGTCTCAAAAAAAAAAAAAAAAAAGAAATCTTCCCTTAGAGTTTATTTGCCCCCCAAAAAGCCATATGATACAATACTTAACTAATGAATTGTTTCTGGATTTTTATATCCTAAAATAATCTATAAAAGCAACCTAAGGGTCCATCAGCAGATGAATGGATAAAGAAAATATGGTACAGATACAATGGAGTATGATTCAGTCATAAAAAGGAATGAGATCTTGTCATTTGCAACAGTATGGATAGAACTGGAGGTCATTATGTTAAGTGAAATAAGCCAGACACCGATAGACAAACTTCACATGCTCTCACTTATTTGTGGGAGCTAAAAATTAAAACAATTGAACTCATGGAGACAGAGAGTAGAAGGATGGTTACCAGAGGCTGGGAAAGGTAGTGGAGGCATAGGGGGAAGAGGGGATGGTTAATGAGTACGGAAAGTAGATAGGGATGGATACCTCCATTTACCATGATGTGATTATTATGCATTGCATGCCTATATCAAAATATCTCATGTACCCTATAAGTATATATACCTACTGTGTACCTACAAAAATTTTAAAATAAAATAATTCACAGGTTTTTTTTTTTTTTGAGACAGAGTCTCACTCTGTTGCCCAGGCTAGAGGGCAGTGGCGCCATCTCGCCGTCTCGGCTCACTGCAACCTCTGCCTCCTGGATTCAAGCAATCATCCTGCCTCACCTGAGTAGCTGGGACTACACAGGCAGGTACCACCATCCTTGGCTAATTTTTTTCTTTTTCTTTTTTTTTTTTTGAGATGGAGTTTCACTCTTGCTGCCAAGACTGGAGTGCAATGGTGCAATCTCGGCTCACTGCAACCTCTGCCTCCTGGATTCAAGCAATCATCCTGCCTCACCTGAGTAGCTGGGACTACACAGGCAGGTACCACCATCCTTGGCTAATTTTTTTCTTTTTCTTTTTTTTTTTTTGAGATGGAGTTTCACTCTTGCTGCCAAGACTGGAGTGCAATGGTGCAATCTCGGCTCACTGCAACCTCCGCCTCCCGGGTTCAAGCGATTCTTCTGCCTCAGCCTCCCGAGTAGCTGGGATTACAGGCATGCGCCACCAGGCCCAGCTAATTTTGTGTTTTTAGTAGAGTTGGGGTTTCTCTGTGTTGGTCAGGCTAGTCTCGAACTCCCGACCTCAGGTGATCCACCCTCCTCAGCCTCCCAAAGTGCTGGGATTACAGGTGTGAGCCACCATGCCTGGCCAACAAATTATTTTTAATAGGATAAAATAGGGGAAATGTCATTACTATAATATAATCGTTATCACCTAGTAAAGGATATTTATTTCACCAAAAAATAAACAATTCTCATGAAAAATAATCTTCAAAACAAAAAGAGATAGTGGTCGGGCACGATGGCTCAAGCCTGTAATCCCAGGCTGGTAGATCACCTGAGGTCTGGAATTTGAGACCAGCCTGACCAACATGGTGAAACCTAGTCTCTACTGAAAATACAAAAATTAGCCAGGTGTGGTGGCACATGCCTGTAATCCCAGCTACTCAAGAGGCTGAGGAAGGAGAATCACTTGAACTGGGGAGGCAGAGATTTCAGTGAGCCAAGATCGCACCATTGCGCTCCAGCCTGGGCAACAGAGGGAACTCTGTCTCAAACAAAAACAAACAAACAAACAAAAAACAACAAAAAGCAAAAAGAGATAGCTCAATTCATTCTCCCCCCTTCAAATATTTGTTTCATTTATGAAAAATGCAGTGCTAAACTCTGAGAGACAGCAAAACGAGTAAGTTTTTTTAGGACGTTGTAATTTAGCAGGACAGATAAAACATGTATGCAAATAAGTTATTCGGTGTTCCCTGAGAATCAGAGAATAAAAATAAATAATATCTAGAAGAGGTTTTAAAAATCCTGTAATATTCTTAAAGCTGTAAGAGTTTTTGGAGATGTGACAATTCTCTCAACACGTGGTGGAGGAAATTGCAGTTCAGTGAGCCAGTGACTTAGTTCCCATAGCAAGTCAGTGGCAAAATCCCACTAGAAACCAGACTTCTTAGACACAGTCCAACATTCTTTCTTATTACCCCACCCTACCTCTGTTAGAAGAGAAACAAAATACCAAGAAGTATCTTGAACTATAAGTTTTCTTCAGCACAACCTGAAATGGAGAGAGAATCTCCAAGACCACACTAAAATAAGCGTGATTCTCTCTCTCTCTCTTTTTAAAAATCACTTATAGAGGTACAACAGCCACGACTCTGCCTCAGTTCTCAGAGTTTGGCTTCAGTTTTCTGTCATGGTTTTTCTCTCATTGACTTTTGTTTTTTGTTAGTCTAACCTTGAATGTGCAACAGCTTTGCCTGAGCAAAATCCCAAACAGCTTGTTTTGAACATGTTTGTTCTCTTCTCTCTTCTGGGCAAACTAATGGAGTCTGGGAGTGCAAACTTTAGTTACCTAAGTTAAACTTAATCCAGGAAGTCTTCTTTGGCTGATTTCCCAGTGTGGCAGTGCCAGCCTGAACAAAAGACTTAAACACTGCAAATTCTAATTCTCTTGTGAGTAAGAGCTTTGTCTAGGGGAAATAAAGAAAATACAAATATTCAAAACTAGCACTGTTATTTCTAGACACCTTCTTGTCAAGAACTTACAAACAGGACCTGTTCTCATTAGAAATAATTGCTGTGAAGTACAATTTTTACAGTGTCACTGATATGGCAACTCCCTATAAATAATTTGGGATAGTGGATTAAAATTTTGGTTTTAAAGAACAAAGTAGAGGTCTCACACTGCCCGTTTTCAAAACTTACTACAAAGCTGCAGTAATCAAAACAGTGTGGTACTGCATAAAGACAGACCAACAGAGTACCATACAGAGCCCGGAAACAAACCATTGCATAGTCAAATGATTTTTGACTAGAGTGCTGAGACCATTCCATGGGGAAAGGACAGTCTTCAAGAGCAAAGGGTACTGAAAAATTGTATACCCACATGCAAAAGGATGAAGTTGCACCCTTACCTTTTAGCATATATGAAAAACAATTCAAAGCCAGGCATGGTGACCCACGGCTGTAGTCACAGCTACTGGGAAGGCTGAGGCAGGAGGATCACTTGAGTTCAGGAGTTCAAGGCTGCAGTGAACTATGATGATGCCACTGCATGCCAGTCTTGGTGACAGAGTAAGACCATTACTCCCCACTGCCCTGAATCCTCAAAATGGATCAAAGACATAAACATAAGAGCTAAAACTGTAAAGCTCTTAGAAGAAAACATATGAGAAAAGCTTCACTATACTGGATTCGGCAATGATTTATTGATATGATGCCAAAAGCACAGGCAACAACAACAAAAAAAGAGATAAATTGGGCATCATCAAAATTAAACACTTTTATATATCAGAAGACACCACCAACAGAATAAAAAGGCAACCCACAGAATGGAAGAAAACATTTGCAAATCCTTTATCTGATAAGGAATTAATATCCAGAATATATAAAGAACTCCTATAACTCAACAACATAAAAACCAACAACCCAATTCAAAAATGGGCAAAGGACTTGAACAGACATTTCTCCAAAACAGGCATACAGATGACCAATAAACACTTGAAAAGACGTTCAACATCACTAATCATTAGGAAAATGCAAACCAAAGCCACAATGAGATACCACTTCACATCCATTAGGACAGCAAAAGAATGTGAGAGAGAGAGGAGGGAAGGAAGGAAGGGAGAGAGGAAGGGAGGAAGAGAGGAAGAGAAGGAGGGAGGGAATGTTAAATTTTGACAAGGATGTGGAGAAATTGGAACATTGTGTGGTGTCAGGGCAATGTAAAATGGTGCAGCCTCTGTGGAAAACACTTGGAGTTTCCTCAAAAAAAAAAAAGGTGTGTTTTTGTTTTTTTTTTTTTTGAGACAGTCTAACTTTGTCACCCAGGCTGGAGTGCAATGGTGCGATTTTGGCTCACTGCAACCTCCACCTCCCAGGCTTAAGTGATTCTCCTGCCTCAGCCTCCTGAGTAGCTGGGATTACAGGTGCCCACCACCATGCCCTGCTAATTTTTTTATTTTTAGTAGAGACGGGGTTTCACCATATTGGCCAGCTGTTCTCGAACTCCTGACCTCAAGTGATCCACCCACTTGGGCCTCCCAAAGTGCTGGGATTACAGGCATGAGCCAACGTGCCTGGCAAAAAATTAAACATATTCATAAATTTAGCTATGATGCAGCTTGCATGCTTTCTCCTTTTCCTTAATTATGTGAAACTGAAGAGTTGCTTGTTTTGTTTTCCTTTTTAGAAGTTTATTTTTTCTTTTTCTTTTCTTTCTTTTTTTTTTTTTTTTGAGACAGGATCTGGCTCTGTTGCCCAGGCTGGAGTGCAGTGGCACAATCTTTGCTCACTGCAATCCCCGCCTCCTGGGCTCAAGCCATCCTCCCACCTCAGCCTCCCAAGCAGCTGGGACTACAGGCGCACAGCATCACATCTGGCTAATTTTTGTATTTTTTGTAGAGATGAGGTTTTGCCATGTTGCCCAGGCTGATCTTGAACTTCTGAGCTCAAATGATCTGCCCATCTTGGCTTTCCAAAGTGCTGAGATTATAGGTGTGAGCCACCGTGCCCATCCAGAAGTTTTTTTCTTAATGTGAAAGTAATTTGACCAAGCCTTTTTTCTTTTTTGTTCATTTTGAGACGGAGTCTCACTCTGTCACCCAGGCTGGAGTGAAGTGGCACAACTGCAACCATCGCTTCCTGGGTTCAAGCGATTCTCCTGCCTCAGTCGCCTGAGTAGCTGAGACTATAGGCAACTGCCACCATGTCCAACTAATTTTTGTATTTTTAGTAGAGACGAGGTTTCACCACGTTGGTCAGGCTGGTCTCGAACTCCTGACCTCAAGTGATCCACCCGCCTCAGCATCCCAAAGTGCTGCAATTACAGGTGTGAGTCACCGTCCCCAGCCTTGACCAAGTTATGATGCATTTTTCTCTTTTAAAAAAATCCCCTCCTTAAACAGAGCTATAAAGTGGCCAAATCTGAGAACAACCACATTCATTTTAGTTACAATAAATTTAATACTTGTAAATATAAAAAAATTTAAACATAAAATTACAATATGATCCAGCAATTCCACTTCTAGGTATATACTCAAAAGAAGTGAAAGCAGGGACTCAGACAGATATTTGCATACCAGTGTTCATAGCAGCTTTATTTACAATTGCCAAAAAGTGGAAACAACCCAAATGTCCATCTAAAAATGAATAGACTTCTTGTTGTTGTAGAGACAGGAGTCTATCTATGTTACCAGGCTGGTCTCAAACTCCTGGCCTCAACTTTTAAAGCAGAGGCAAAAGTTTATCAAAAAGCTTAGAGCAAGAACAAAAGGAAGTAAAGTACACTTGCAAGAGGGTTCTAGTGGGCAACCTGAGAGCTCAAGTGCACAGTTTGGCTTTTGACTTGGAGTTTTAATTGTTTTCTTTTCTCCTTTTTTTTTTTTTTTTTTTTTGAGATGAGATATGGGATCTTGCTCTGTTATTCAGGCTGGTCTTGAACTCCTGGGCTCAAGCAGTGCTCCCACTTCAGTCTCCCAAAGTGCTAGGGTTGCAGGTGTGAACCACCACACCAGGCCTGACTTGGAGTTTTATGCATTGGCATGCTTCTGGAGGGTTGTATCCCTTCTCCCCTATTTCTTCCCTTTTGGGGTAGGCTGTCAGCATGCAAATCGGCCTGCCAGCACTTGAGAAGGGCCACATGCGAAGTGTGTTTACTACAGTTGTATGCATGCTCAGTTGAGGCATTTTTCCCTTACCAGTTGTGTGTTTATACTCTGCCATTTTACCTCTTAGTGACTTGAGGCATTTTTCCCTTACCAGTTAAATGTTCCTAAAGGAAGGTCACATACCAGTTAAACTCTGCCAGTTTGCCTCTTAGTGCACGTGCTTGAGCCCACTCACCCAACTCCTGAGATATTTTATTTTATTTCATTTTCAACTCACTGCAACCTCTGCCTCCTGGGTTCAAGTGATTCTCCTGCCTCAGCCTCCTGAGTAGCGCCCACCACCACACCCAGCTAATTTTTGTAAATTCTTAGTAGAGATAGTGTTTCACCATGTTGGCCCGGCTGGTCTCAAACTCCTGACCTCAAGTGATCTGCCCGCCTCGGCAGATGCTGGGATTACAGGCCTGAGCCGCCACATCTGACCAACTAATTATTATTTCAGAGAGGCAGTTTAACAACCGCCTGACCATCACCTGATGGTTGTGACATCCCTAGATGTGGGGGGCTCTCCCCTTCCCCGCTCATGTCTAACTAACTACCAACTGTAACAACTGGAAAAGACAAATATCGTATTCCATTTATATGGAGTACCTAGAGCAATCAAATCCATAGAGACAAAGTAGAATGGTGTCTGCCCAGGGCTAGAGGGAGGAGGGAATGGGACGTTATTACCTAATGGACGTACGTTTCAGTTAGGGATGATGAAAAAGTTTTGGAGATGAGTAGTGGTGATAGCTGCACAATAATTGGAACGTACCTAATGCCATCAAACTGCACATTTAAAATGGTAAATGTTATGTTATATATATATTTCCAAAATTAAAAAAAAAAAATGTTGACCAGGCACAGTAGCTCATACCTGTAATCCCAGCACTTTCGGAAGACAAGGCAGGAAGATCATTTGAGCCCAGAACTCGAAACCAGCCTGGGCAAATAGTAGGACCTTGTCACTATAAAACAAAAAAAAAAAGTTAGCTGGTTGTGGTGGAGTGCACCTGTAGTCCCAGCTGCTCTGGAGGCTGAGGTGGGAGCATTACTTGAGCCCAGGAAGTCCAGGTTACAGTGAGCCATAAGCCCATCACTGCACTCCAGCCTGAGCAAGAGAGTGCAACCCTGCCTTGAAAACATCTTTTTTTGTTGTCTTAAGCACATAATTATTGAGAATAATTTTCAAGAATCAGGCTTGCTTATCTGTAGGGCTTTTTCCCCCGAAGGTTAATATGCACTTTGAAGTTTCGTTCATTCATTGCTGAATGCGTGCTTTGAAGTTCCATTCACAAATGTTCATTGACAACTTGCTGAAGTTGCAACAGTGAGCAAAACAGACATAGTTGCAGCCACAACAGCGCTTACCGTTTATTGGGGGAAATAGGTAAAAAGAAGTTAAATAAATAGGTTGGGTGTAGTGGCTAATGCCTGTAATCCCAGCACTTTGAGAGGCCAACGTGGGCAGATCACTTGAGGCCAGGAGTTCCAGACCAGCCTGGCCAACATGGTGAAACCCCATCTCTATTAAAAATACAAAAAATT
>NW_012106141.1:5878456-5879898 GCF_000951045.1 Mandrillus leucophaeus | reverse complement strand
TATGTGAGCCATTCTAGCAAATCATGAAATGTAATGAGGGAGTAATGGGAGCCTCCAGTTTATAGCTGGTTGGTCAGAAGTACAGGTGGCAAGCTGGGACTTACAACTGACATCTGAATGGGAAGCAGTCTTGTGGGACTGAGCCTATAACTTGTGTGATCTCATGCTCACTCCAGGGAGAGGGTCAGAATTGAACTGAATTGTTGGACACTCAGTTGGTATCCGGAGAGCTGGAGAATTGGTTGGCATGAGAAAAAAACCCACACATTTGGCATCAGAGATATTGCCAGTGAAAATAGTTCAGAGGCTGCCATAACACCTGTCTCTTATACACATCTAGATGTGTATAAGAGACATCCTGACTTCAGGTGATCCACCCGCCTCAGCCTCCCAAAGTTCTGGGATTACAGGCATGAGTCAACACGCCCAGCCTGTCTCTTCCTCTTCTTATAAGGACAAAAATCCTATTAGACTAAGGCTCCACCCTTATGACCTCATTTAACCTTAATTACCTCACTGAAGGCCCTATCTCCAAATACAGTCACATTGGGGATTAAAATTTCAACATGAGAATTTGGGATGAGGGACCTAATTCAATTCATAACAGATAGTTAATGGAGGAAGGCCTCTCAGAGGAGGTGACATTTTCACTGAGAACGAAAGCACCTACAGGAACTTGTTATGATATGAGGCAGAGGAAGGTCACTACAGAGCAGAAATGTGTGCAGAAGTGAAATGTAAATTTGTTATACTGTTTGAGAATACTGAGTTATGCTGCAGGAAAAAATAAAAAACAAATGGAATAGAGGAAACTCCTAAGATGAGTTAAATATAGATAAGTAGTGGATAGAGCATGTGTGTTTTAAATGTAGATAAAAAGAAATGAAAGAACCAAAAATAATATTCATGAGGCATAAATATGCATGAGGGACCTAGACACTAAATATTCATGGCAAGTTAAATATATACGAGACATTTAACATTCAGGATACACTAAATATACATGAATACTTAATATTTATGAGGTCTTAATTCAACTACTCATTGGTAATAACTATTCTGGTGCATGTGTCCTCTGCCCAAAAACACAAACTCATAACCCGAATAAAACCCATAGTTGTTCAGCAAGTTAATTGGCAAGCGACAGCTGCAGGCCAGGTGTACGTGTTCCTCCTGAGTCCTTCTGGTAGAACAAGTGTATGCCACTGACTCAGGGCACCTTCTGTCTGTGGGCACCTTTACTTAAACGTCAACTTCCGTTCATCAACAGAGAAGGTTGATGCAAAGAGTCATACCAACATTGTATAACCCAGGATTTATGTTGTGTGAACCTTCTATCTTGTTTGCACCCTTCCCTAATTGTGTGTTAATTTACCCCATTTCTTTTCTTTTGCTTTTTGCTGTATGTTTTAAGTTGATTTTTTTTTTGAGATGGAGTCTCG
>NW_012106141.1:5874208-5875451 GCF_000951045.1 Mandrillus leucophaeus | reverse complement strand
GAGGCCAACGTGGGCAGATCACTTGAGGCCAGGAGTTCCAGACCAGCCTGGCCAACATGGTGAAACCCCATCTCTATTAAAAATACAAAAAATTAGCCAGGCGTGGTGGCACATGTCTGTAGTCCCAGCTACTCGGGAGGCTGAGGCAAGAGAATTGCTTGAACCTGGGAGACACAGGTTGCAGTGAGCTGAGATCACACCACTGCACTCTAGCCTGGGCAACAGGATGAAACTCTGTCTCAAAAAAAGAAAGAAAAAAAAAAGAACTTAAACATATAAAATAATGAATTATAAATGTGAAGAAGTAAACATTGTGCTAAGATACAGATTAATGGGGGTGGGGAAGGATCTGATAGTTGCTTTATTGTATGCTAGAGCTGAGTGATATAATAAAAATAAATACTTGGTCTATGACCTCGGTTCCCAGCACACAGCTCCTAAAATCCTTGGAATCTCTGGAGAGATAAGAATGTTTTCTGTATGCTAAAAGACGACTGGTGCGTGGGTGTCCCTAGACAGCTTCAGGATTGGGGCTGGTTTCCAGAAAGACCAAGGCATGATTAGAGGCTTGGAACTTGTAGCCCCACTGCCTCATCTGTGGGGAGAGAAGAGGAACCAGAGATCCACTTAATCACCAATGCCAGTGATTTAATCATTCATGCCTACACAATGAAACGTCCGTAAAAACCCTAAAGAACAGGGTTCAGAGAGATTCCCAGATTGGTGAACACATCAAGATGCTTGGAGGGTGGCACTCCCAGGAAAGGCATGGAAGCCCTCCCCACGACCCGTACCTTGCCTTATTCATCTCTTCCATTTGACTGTTCCTGAGTTATATAATATATATATATACACACATTAATAGGGCTGGACGCAGTGGCCCATGCCTATAATCCCAGCACTTTGGGAGGCTTAGATGAGTGGATCACCCGAGGTCAGGAGTTCGAGACCAGCCTGGCCAACATGGCAAAGCCCCATGTCTACTAAAAATACAAAATTAGCTGGTTGTGGTGGTGTGCGCCTGTAATCCCAGCTACTCAGGAGGCTGAGGCAGGAGAATCACTTGAACCCAGGAGGCAGAGGTTGCAGTGAGCTGAGATTGTGTCATTGCCCTCCAGCCTAGGTGACAGAGCAAGACTCAACCTCAAAAAAAAAAAAAAGTTAGCTGGTTGTGGTGGAGTGCACCTGTAGTCCCAGCTGCTCTGGAGGCTGAGGTGGGAGCATTACTTGAGCCCAGGAAGTC
>NW_012106141.1:5864484-5865373 GCF_000951045.1 Mandrillus leucophaeus | reverse complement strand
TATATATTAGCCAGGAGTGATAGTGCATGCCTATAGTCCCAGCTACTCAGGAGGCTGAGGCAGAAGGATTGCTTGAGCCCAGGAGCTCAGGGCAGCTGTGAGCTATGATCATGACACTACATTCCAGCCTAGACAACAGAGTGAGACCCTATCTCAAAGGAAAAAAACAAAAACAAAGTCCAGCTTCCAAGGGTGGTCCTTGGTTGGAACGTGGATCTTGGGAGGGTTTCCACCACCCAACTGACAAGAATGGCTCATTGTGTCTAAATTGTATGAATGCTGTGCTTTATGCTTATCTTAGTCTATGTGCAGGCTGATAAAACAAAATAGCATAAACGAGGTGGCTTATAAACAACAGAAATGTATTTCTCACAGCTGTGGAGACTGGGATATCTAAGATCAAGGCACTGGCAGATTCAGTGTCTGGTGAGGGTCTAGTTCATAGAAGGTACCTTCTTACTGAGTCCTCACATGGTAGAAAGATGAGGAGTCTCTCTCAGGCCTCTTTTATTAGGGGACTAATCCCACTCTGCTTCCATGACCTAATCATATCCCAAAGATCCCACCTCCTAATAACATCACCTTGTGTGAGGTTTTCAACATATGAATTTTGGAACCATGTAAGTATTCAGACCACAGCAATGCTGAACACCTGCTTTCCTTTGAGGAATCAGGAATTTTGGTACACATGAGGAATCAGGAATTTTGGTACACGTGAGGAATCAGGAATTTTGGTACATGTTGCATAGGCAGGGGGTGCCTATGCAACCAGCTCCCATAAAATCCTGGGGTGTGGCTGGGCGCCGTGGCTCACGCCTGTAATCCCAGCAGTTTAGGAGGCCGAGGCAGTTGAATCATGAGGTCAGAAGATCGAGACCATCCTGGCTAA
>NW_012106141.1:5856049-5857604 GCF_000951045.1 Mandrillus leucophaeus | reverse complement strand
ACCCTTCCCTAATTGTGTGTTAATTTACCCCATTTCTTTTCTTTTGCTTTTTGCTGTATGTTTTAAGTTGATTTTTTTTTTGAGATGGAGTCTCGCTCTGTCACCTAGGCTGGAGTGCAGTGGCACCATCTCAGGTCACTGCAATCTCCGCCTCCTAGGTTCAGGTGATTCTCCTGCCTCAGCTTCCCTAGTAGTTGGGATTACAGGCATGTGCCACTATGCCTGGCTAATTTTTTTCTGTACTTTTAGTAGAAATGGGGTTTTGCCATGTTGACCAGGCTGGTCTTGAACTCCTGACTTCAAGTGATCCACCCACCTTGGCCCTCCAAATGTTGGGATTACAGGCGTGAGCCACCATGCCTGGCCTAAGTTGATTTAATAAAATGTATGTGATTCAAGCATTTTAATTTGGTCTGTAAGCCCTTGTGTCCTTTGATCTTTGGGATAGCCTGCCTGATAGTGTAATTGAAGTTTACCATTGCATCAGGGTAATTTCCCACGCAACAAAATGCCTTAAAATAAGAAAAACTAAATAATATGTTCTAGAACTGCAGTAGAATAGCCACTAGCCACATTTGGCTATTTAAATTTAAATTGATTAAAATTAAGAAAAAAATGAAAAATTCATTTGCTCAGGTCCATTAGCCACATTTCAAGTGGTCAATAGTTACATATGGTTGGTGAATGCCAACAGACAACTGAACAGTGCAGAACATTTCTATCATCACATAAAGTTGTATATTTTTAGTAGAGATGGGGTTTCACTATATTAGCCAGGATGGTCTCGATCTCCTGATCTCGTGATCCGCCCGCCTCAGCCTCCCAAAGTGCTGGGATTATAGGCGAATCACATAAAGTCCTATTGGACAATAATGTTCTAGAAACTTAGAGGCCAGTGTGGCTAGAGGGTGATGCTGAGGACAGCTGGCAAGAGATGGGTTTGGAGAGGAATGCAATGTCAATGTCATGCAGGGAATTGTGCACCATGGTAAGAGTTTGAATTTTAGTCTAACATATATAATCTGGTTTATATCTTAAGAAGATTCCCTCTAGTTATTTGATGAATAATAGGTTGGAAGGTATGCAGAATATGGTTAATAGTAGGTCCAATAGCTCTCCTTTGAAAATCCAGCTTAGGCTGGGCGTGTTGGCTCATGTCTGTAACCTCAGCACTTTGGGAGGCCCAGGCAGGCAGATAATCTGAGGTCAGGAGTTCAAGAACAGCCTGGCCAGAATGGTGAAATCCCGTCTCCACTAAAAATACAAAAATTGGTCAGACTCGGTGGCTCATGCCTGTAATCCCAGCACTTTGGGACGCCAAAGTGGGCGAATCAGGAGGTCAGGAGTTTGAGAACAGCCTGGCCAACATGGTGAAATCCCGTCTCTACTAAAAGTACAAAAGTTAGCTGGGTGTGGTGGCACACACTTATAATCCCAGCTGTTCAGGAGGCTGAGGTAGGAGAATTGCTTGAACCCAGGAGGTGGAGGTTGCAGTGAGCCAAGATTGTGCCACTGCACTCCAGCCTGGGTGACAGAGAGAGACTCCATTTCAAAA
>NW_012106141.1:5811352-5851654 GCF_000951045.1 Mandrillus leucophaeus | reverse complement strand
CAGAGTCTCCCTCTTGTCGCCCAGGCTGGAGGGCAATGGCGTGATCTTGGCTCACTGCCACCTCTGCCCCCTGAATTCCAGTGATTCTCCTGTCTCAGCCTCCCAAGTAGCTAGGACTACAGGTGCCTGCCACCACACCCGGCTAATTTTTGTATTTTTAGTAGAGACGGGGTTTTGCCATGTCGGCCAGGCTGGTTTTGAACTCCTAACCTCAGGTGATCCGTCTGCCTCGGCCTCCCAAAGTGCTGGGATTACAGGTGTGCACCACTGCGCCTGGCCGCTGGGAGAATTAAGTATGTCCCATGTGATACCAGTGGAAGAGAACCTTTGGAAGCTTGGGTCTCATTTCCTCTGAACTTTATCCCATGTGAGTTTTTCCTTTTGCTGATTTTGCTTTGAATCTTTTTGCCATAATAAATCACAGATGTGAGTATGACTATATTCTGAGTCCTGTGACTCTCCTTAGTAAATAATTGAAACTGGGGGTGGTCTTGGGGACCCCTATACAGAGGAGGAGAAAATAACAATGAAGTGGGAAGATTCTTTGAGAGGCAATTCCAATAATTCAGATGAGAGACAATGATGGCTTGGACTAGAATGGTGGCAAGATGAAGAGAAACATAAAGATTTTTAAAATATTATCATTGTTGTGGAAATACAGGTGTAGAAAGGAACTCCTCAGCTGATATAGTGATGGGAAATTTGGTTCTTTCTCTCCAATTCCCCACTCCTTTTTGGGTTTTAACTTGGATTCAATTTACTATTTACAATGTTCTGCCTATAATGTTCAAAGGATAGAACCACCCACATGTAGCTCATCTTTTTCACTTTCCATATCCACAAAATGTGTAAGTTTTTCCCTTGAACAACTCTCATTTCTATTCCTTCTGTCTCTTCTCCATTGCTGGTCCCACCGTTGTATCTCTTGAGGTTCAAATTAATGCATCAATTCAGAAAGTCAGTCTTCCTAATATCGGGTTCTCACATCCTTAGCCACATTAAACATGTTCTAATTTTCCTTAATGACCAATCCATTCCCATTGCCATCACATTAAATTCCTTTTCCCCAGTTTCAAGGCTCTCCATAATCTAGTTCTATCCTATCTGGCTTAACTTCCCATCCTAGTCTTCCCTCATACTTTTCCTCCTCTTCCCAGGGCTCCACTGACCCAATGTGATCCTTCCTACCCCAAGGCTTTAGTCATTCACTTTTATTTTTATTTTTTAGTAGAGATGAGATCTTGGTTTGTTGCCCAGGCTGGTCTCAAACCCCTGGGCTCAAGTGATCCTCTTGCCTCGGCCTCCCAAATTGCAGGATTACAGGTGTGATCCACCCTATCTGGCCTCATTTACTTCTTATACTTTTCTCTCTCTTTATCTCTCTGATTCATTCAAGTCCCATTTTATTCATAAAGCCTTTCTTTTCTTTCTTTTCTACTTTTTTGTGTTAGGGTCTCACTCCATCACCCAGGCTGGAGTGCAGTGATGACTCACTGCACCCTCGACCTCCTGGGCTTAAGTGATCCTCCTGCCTCAGCCTCCCAAGTAGCTGGAACTATAGCCATGTGCCATTACACCCATCTAAATTTAAAAAAAAATTTTTTTTTTAGAGATGGAGGTCTCCCTATGTTGTCAAGGCTGGTCTCAAATTCCTGGGCTCAAGCAATCCTCCCGCCTCGGCCTCCCAAAGTGCTGGGATTACAGGCACAAGCCACCATGCCCAGCCTCCTTCTTTGTTTTGAGTTTCCTAAATCAAATTAAATTTGGTATTGGCTTCATTTGCCTGTCTCGTGTAATGACCAATATTCTCGTGTCCCTCCCTCCTTGAAGCATACATAAATCCTGGAAATTATGGACTACATGAAAATTGAATGAAGAAACTTGGCCTTTGGTTTATCATCTTATGGCCTGGAGATATTCACCGGCCTCATTTTCTGTTTGAATATAAGCAGCTCTGTTGGGGGCATCTTACTGCAGGTTCTATGGCCACATTTCTTAGAGTTGAGGGCCCAGGCACCCATACACATCTTCGGTGGTTTTGTACCCCCCAGGACAGAGCTGTATTGGATCAAGACTAGTATCTCTGGACTGACGCGGTGGCTCACGCCTGTAATCCCAGCACCTTGAGAGACTGAGGCGGGCGGATCACCTGAGGTCAGGAGTTTGAGACCAGCCTCAACATGGAGAAACCCCATCTCTACTAAAAATACAAAATTAGCCCGGCATGGTGGCGCATGCCTGTAATCCCACCTACTCAGGAGGCTGGGGCAGGAGAATTGCTTGAACCTGGGAGACGGAGGTTGCGGTGAGCCAAGATCGTGCCATTGTACTCCAGCCTGGGTAACAAGAGCAAAACTCCGTCTCAAAAAAAAAAAAAAAAAAAGACTAATAGCTCCATTAGTCATAGACTTACATACACTCTCATAGTAACTTCTTTTATATGGGTAAGATTTTTCTTTCAAGTTAAATTGTTTTGTAATTTATGCTTTTGTACGCCTTACTGTGCTGAACATGGAAAAATCCAATAAATACTTGTTGATAGGCGCAAAGAAGAGAATGCATAATTTCTGCCTAAGGGAATTTACAACTGGCCAAGGAAGTATAACCAAGAAGGGGAGGCCCAGATATGACCACAAATTAAGGAATTGTAAGATAACTAAAATGGGAATTTAAAAGGAAGGGAGTATTATAGAGGATCTAAAAAGACAAGATTGGCCGGGTGCAGTGGTTCAAGCCTGTAATCCCAGCACTTTGGGAGGCCGAAGCGGGTGGATCACAAGGTCAAGAGATTGAGACCATCCTGGCCAATATGGTGAAACCCCATCTCTACTAAAAACATACAAAAAAAATTAGCTGGGCGTGGTGGCACGCGCCTGTAGTCCCAGCTGGTTGGGAGACTGAGGCAGGAGAATTGCTTGAACCCAGGAGGCGGAGGTTGCAGTGAGCTGAGACTGCGCCACTGCACTCCAGCCTGGACACAGAGCAAGACTTCGTCTCAGAAAAAAAAAAAAAAAAAAAAAAAGACAAGTTTATATCTTGCTGGGGGTTCAGAAAGGATACATAGAGAGGAACACATTAAAGAATGCTTTTGAAGCCTTGAACCTCTTTTGAGAGAGAAAAAAAGACGTGTTTTTTGCTTTCTAATTTTTTGAGATAAGTTTTTTTTAGACAAAATCTCACTCTGTCGCCCAGGCTGGAGTGCAGTGGTGTGATCTCAGCTCACTGCAACCTCCACCTCCCAGGTTCAAGCAATTCTCTTGCCTCAGCCTCCAGAGTAGCTGGGATTACAGGCGCCCCCCACAACCATGCCCGGCTAATGTTTTAGCATTCCAGCCTGGGTGACAGAGCAAGACTCCGTCTCAAAAAAAAGAAAAAAAAAAAAAGGTCTGGCTGGGAGCGGTAGCTCACAGCTGTAATCCCAGCACTTTGGGAGGCTGAGGGGGGGGCGAATCATCTGAGGTCAAGAGTTCAAGACCAGCCTGACCAACCTGATGAAACCCTGTCTCTACTAAACATACAAAAAATTAGCCGGGCATGGTGGCACATGCCCATAATCCCAGCTACTTGGGAGGCTGAGGCAGGAGAATAACCTGAACTTGGGAGGCAGAGGTTGCAGTGAGCTGAGATCGTGCCATTGCACTCTAAACTGGGCAACAAGAGCGAAACTCTGTCTCAAAAACCAAACCAAAACAAACAAACAAAAAAATGACTTTTAGCCAGGCATGGTGGCAGGTGCCTGTAGTCCCAGCTACTTGGGAGGCTGAGGCAGGAGAATCACTTGAATCTGAGAGGCTGAGGTTGCAGTGAACCAAGATCGTGCTATTGCACTGCAGCTTGAGCAACAAGAAGAAAACTCCATCTCAAAAAAAAAAAAAAAAAAAAAGGCTGACCAGTAAACTGCAGGCACCAACCACCTGTTTCAGCACTTGTCACTGCCCCATCCTCACCTCCGAGGCCCAGAAGAATGATATAATAAGGTCAAATTTATCTATATAATATCACAAACTAACAAATAGTACATCTGCCATTCCCCCTCCCCCTTCCCAGGTACCTTTCCAATAGGATTGACTACAAAACTGGCTGGCCTGATACAAGATACATATGTAGGAGAACATGATGACTTAAAAAAAAGCATTAGACACAAGAAAAACATTATCTTTCATTTCATAAGAAAATGCTAAAAAGCAGAGAAGTAAATGTTTTATTGTTAGATAGGAATGTGTATGAACGTTAGTGACTGATTACTAATAAAAAATGAAATTCTAGAATCCTGTTTGCATACATTTGAAAAAGAGATGCCAGAACAGCATTTGTGTGGGATCTCTCACAAAAAGCACTAACAATACGGTCACAGTTAAATTACTGTATTTCAAACAGCCAAATGCAGGTCAGGATGAGGGAGTGCGGTTAGAGCTGGAAAGAAAATTCAGTACTGAGGAGTGGTAGGTAATAAGGTCAGGGACTGCATTTGTTTCTGCAGCCAGAAGTTTTCTGATGATTCTTTGATGGCTGATATATATCAGATGTTAGTTTAAAAAGTGGTTTGCAGGGCCCTTCAAAAGAGTCATATTCAGCAGATGTAAGGTGGGTCTAGCAATCTGCAATTTAATACACCTTCTAAGTTATTCGAATGCAGGTGATCTGGAGATTGTACCTTGAGAAACATCTAGAGCAATTACTGCTTCAATGTATCTATACATTTATTTATTTATTTGGTTTGAGATGGAGTTTCTCTCTTGTTGCCCAAACTGAGTGCAATGGCATGATCTTGGCTCACTGCAACCTCCGCCTCCTGGGTTCAAGAGATTCTCCTGCCTCAGCCTCCCGAGTAGCTGGGATTACAAGCATGCACCACCACACCCAGCTAATTTTGTGTTTTCAGTAGAGATGGGGTTTCACTATGTTAGTCAGGCTGGTCTCAAACTCCTGACCTCAGGTGATCCACCCACCTCGGCCTCCCAAAGTGCTGGGATTACAGGTATGAGCCACCATGCTCAGTCCAAATTTTCTAAACAAAACGTTGAGTGTACAGAACTTTCTAGTTGGAGAGGGTGGCTAAGGAACTTGTTCAGAAAGTTTATTTAGAATATTAGAGGTGCTAAGGGGCCCTTGAGGGAGACTGGAGGAGCCATGGGTTAAGAGATGCTTAAGAGGAGTGCTTCTTAAAGCTCAAGTGCACACACATCACCGGGATCTTGTTAAATGCATTTGCTAAGTCAGTGGGACTGAGTGGGTCCTGAGAAATCTGTATTTTAACAAGCTTCCAAGTGATGATAATGCAGCTGGTCCTGGCCAGGCACAATGGTTCACACCTGTAATCCCAGCACTTTGGGAGGCCGAGGCAGGTGGATCACCTGAGGTCAGGAGTGCGTGACCAGTGTGACCAATATGGTGAAACCCCATATCTACTAAAAATACAAAAATTAGCCAGGTGTGGTGGTGTGTGCCTGTAATCCCAGCTACTCGGGAGGCTGACACAGGAGAATTGCTTGAATCTGGGAGGCGGAGGTTGCAGTGAGCCAAGATCATGCCACTCCACAACCTAAATGACTAAATTACAGACCGAGACTCTATCTAAAAAAAAAAAAAAAAAAAAAAAAAAGGTAATGCAGCTGATTCCAGGGCCACACTTTAAATAGCAAGACTTTATACTGAAAATGGGGTAATGGGGTATATAATGGAGAGAGATACATTTAGACATTGTATATGAGATGGAAAACCAAAACATAAAACACCATCAAGTTTTGAAATAAACTTAATCCAAAAGTTAAGCAAACACGAATCTTGAAAGAGGAAATAACTGAATTAGAACCCCAGGCAGTGCAGATAGTCTAAAAGTGAATCACAAGGCTCTCTCAGGTTTTCCCAGGCCACACCCGCCCCTGTAGAGCATGTTTGATGCTTACATGAAAAGAAGGGTTATAGATAAGGTCTAGGCAAGGTCCCGCCAGCTTCTATTCAAAAAAGTCCATCCATCAAAGTTTCTTAAAGAAGCTGGATGTGGTGCTGCATGCCTTTAGTCCCAGCTACTCAGTAGGCTAAGGTGGGAGAATCACTTGAGGCCAGGAGGTCAAACCTGCAGTGTGCCATGATTCCACCACTGTACTCCAGCCTGGGCAACAAGAGTGAGGCCTTGTCTCAAACAAAAACAAAAACAAAACAACAAAAACAAACATTTCTTAAGCTCATTGTTTTCTCTGATTAACAAATCTACTCCCTACAAGCTAGAAAATGCAACTTTGCAACACAGGATAATCAATTATCAAACCAAGATCTGGCTGGGCATGGTGGCTCACGCCTGTAATCCCAGCACTTTGGGAGGCCGAGACAGGCAGATCACTTGAGGTTAGGAGTTTGAGACCAGCCTGGCCAACATGGTGAAACCCTGTCCCTACTAAAAATACAAAAATTAGTTGAGCGTGGTGGCGGGCACCTGTAATCCCAGCTACTCGGGAGGCTGAGGCAGGAGAATTGCTTAAAACTGAGAGGTGGAGGTTGCAATATGCCAAGATTGCGCTACTGCATTCCAGTCTGGGTGACAGAGTAAGATTCCATCTTAAAACAAACAAACAAAAAACCCAATATCTTATATCTTTCTCTGCTGAAAATCCCAGATGGTCCCCCTACTGTTAGGGACAAAAACCTAGATTTCTGAGCTTTTAATTCAATTTCCTCCACATTCTTCTCTGTCACTCTATTTCCAGCCCTATCTCTTGCCAATAACCAGTTTTCTCACACATTCTTAATGCAGTTCACACCCACCTACAGGGTACTTCCTACTTCTAGGCTTCTGCTCCAGTCAGTCTCTTTGCTGGAATGCCCTTTTAAACAATATATTCTTCAAAGCCTAGCTTAAACATAATAGCAATCATATGCAATAGTAATCTATATTTGCATAGTCCTCACGATTTGCTAGGCACTACATTATCTCAATGAATCCTCACCCCAACTCTGAAAGACAGGGATTATTATTTTCCATTCATTCATTTGGGAAATATTTATTGAACCCCTAATGCATGCCAGGCACTGCTTATAGCACAAGTCTCTTCCTTCAACAGGCTTACATTCCAGCTTTAAGAGACAAATAATAAGGCCGGGCGTGGTGACTCATGCCCGTAATCCCAGCACTTTGGGAGGCCAAGGCAGGTGGATCACTTGAGGTTAGGAGTTCAAGACCAGCCTGGCCAACATAGTGAAACCCTGCCTCTACTAAAAATATAAAAATTAGCCGGGTCTGGTGGTACATGCCTATAATCCCATCTACTTGGGAGGCTGAGACATGAGAATAGCTTGAACCTGAGAGGCGGAGGTTGCAGTAAGCCGAGATTGCACCACTGCACTCCTGCCTGGGTGACAGAGCAAGACTCTGTCTCAAAAAAAAAAAAAAAAAAGGGAAATAGTGAAAAAAATAAGTAAACATACAGTGTGTCAATGAAAAGTGCTGTGGAGAAAAATGAAGCAGGGTATGGGGATATGAGGATACTGATAAAGGGAATGGTTTGAGCTAATGGTTGGAGACAACCATTAGCCTTAAAAATAGCTAGTGGCCAAGAAAACAGCAAGTGCAAGGAGCATGCTTGACAGGTTTGGCAAGGGTAGATGACTGAAGAGGAGGATGGTTGGGGCTGAGGTGAGACAAGTGGGGCTAATTCACATAGAAGGGCTTTCTAGGCTAGTCTAAGAATTTTGCTTTTTTCTCCAAGTTAGATGTAAAGCCATCATGTGTTTTAAAAAGTCATGGGCTATTGCCTTGAAAAGTGATCACAGAGAGACCTGTTAGGAGTCTACTGCAAAGGCGCAGGTAAGACATGATAGACCAAGCTGCAAGCAGTGGAGGCGGGGAGAAAAGGTCAGATTCTGGATCTCTTTGAAGGTTCAACAGGCAGAATGTGATGGCTTGCAGGTGAGAGAATGAGAGATATTCTTGACTTAGGCCAACCAACTAATTTTTTTGGCCTCTACAGCTGGCAGGATACAGTTGCTATTTGTTGCTATCTTGTAAAGAATTTGAGGTTTAAGGAGGTTACATAACACACCCAAAGTCAACTGTATCGTTATCTGTTACAGGTTTATCTGGACACATTGAGCAGCAGTTTCCCTTCTTCCCATCTCCTAAGAAACTAGCCTGGGCTAGAGTTTTACCTTTCCGTTGACCTAAAGAATTAATAGGCCTTTGTTTTCCAAGAACTCTTTGCTAACATAAAGAAAGGATGAATCGCACTGAGTCTGGGGAAGGGTTGTGGGATTTTATTTTTTTCTTTTTGAGATGGAGTCTTGCTCTGTCACCCAGGCTGGAGTGCAGTGGCGCGATCACAACTCACTGCAACCTCCGCCTTCCAGGTTCAAGCAATTCTCCTGCTCCAGCTTCCTGAGTAGCTGGGATTACAGGCGCGCCCCACCATGCCCAGCTAATTTTGTGTATCTTTAGTAGAGACGGGGTTTCACCATGTTGGCCAGGCTGGTCTCAAACTCCTGACCTCGTGGTCCAAACGCCTCGCCCCCGCAAAGCGCTGGGATTACAGGCATGAGCCACTGCGCCTGGCAGGGATTTTTTTTTTTTTTTTTTTTTTTTTGAGACAGGGTCTCACTCTGTCACTCAAGCTGGCATATGCGGCATGATTTTGGCCCAGTACAACCTCCGCCCTATCAGGTTCAAGCCATTCTTGTGCCTCAGCCTCCAAAGTAATTGGGATTACAGGTGTGCACCACCACGCCTGGCTAATTTTTTGTATTTTTAGTAGAAATGGGGTTTTGCCATGTTGGCCAGGCTAGTCTCAAACTCCTGACCTCAGGTGATCCACCCGCCCTGGCTTCCCAAAATGCTGGGATTACAGGCATGAGCCACCACTCCTGGCCTGGGATTTTTAGGATTTCCAAATGCTTTCCTCTCCTGAAGCTTGCAACGGAGGACAGGACTCAAGCAGGGATGACTGCAGGATGCCTGGGAGACAGTTCACTAAGCACTGAGACCCTGGAAGGAGTGCTGGTGACAGCTGTCTGGTCAGACGAAAGTAAATCAACAGCATCACCCCGTTTCAGTGACCCGAGACCACTCGACCACCCAAAACCTAGAGGTCTTGTATACTTCACTGCAGTACAGAAAGAAATCCCAGAAATAATTCTTATCCATCTTCAGAGTGTGGGCTCTAAGCCATATTTTATTTGAATAAATAAATTAAAAGAAGAAAAGAAATAGGACAGGGATGTTCACCATGTCTATTTATATAGAGTGTGATACTATGCATCCGTTTAGAAAGCTAGAATAGATTTATATTTATAGATGTGGAAAGATGTCCACAATGTGTTGCAAAATTAAAGGATCAGTTTACAGAACAGTATGTAGAATATGAATCTGTGTAAGTCAAATCCTGTGCATACATATGCCTACACAAATATATGGATGAAGAGACAGCTGGGAGCAAGTTCACAAAGTGCTGACAACACTTATCTGTGGCTAGTGAGGTTTATGTAATTTATTTCCTGCTTTTATGTATTAACTGAATTTTTTAAAAATAAGCATGTCTCAATTATGTAATCAGAAAAAAAGTTTTCTTCTTAGAAAAAAACTACTACCTTGGATTTTGCAATTTTACCTTTAATTATGCTATAAAACTGTTTTATCTAAAGATACATTTAAAATATTCATTAGACATTTTGCACCCTAGAAACTTTTTGGTAAGCCTCCATTTTCATCAATTAAATGCTGAAAAAGTTAAGTACATTAATCAGTGTCCTTTATGCTTGAATTCTTCCCACTAAGCACTCTGGTAAAAATACTCAGCTCCATTTACTCATTTTTAACATTACTTTTCTTGGGCTTTTGTGATGACAAAAATTAAGTGGTTACTTTTTAAATACCACAGTTACTTCCACAAATAAGATGACATGAATTTCACTGATATTAATTTTTTACTGAGGCACATATAGTTTTAAAACAACCACAGGAAAAAAAGTGCTATTCAAAGTCTGGCATTTTAGTACATTTACTGCAACGATTCTTCTTCCCAACTTGATTACAAAATTATATGACTTGCATGTTGTTACTTTTTCTTTAATTCTTGAAATACTAAGGGTATGGACACTACACTCATCTAAGTGATATTTCTAAATACATAGTTCCTGGATAAGAAAATCAGCTCAAATCAAGTGAATTTCCTGAATTCGAACTCTTAGAGTGTTGGGTACTAGGTCATAATTAGGTGTTAGGGATGAAAATCACTCTACTAGTTGAAAAACAATTTCAAAGAAGTAGATGGCTATTGACAATGAAATCAAGAACTGTGCCTTGCCTGTACAATACTCAATAGAGGACATTAAGAACTCTGCCACACCTGTTATATATTTAATAAAAGGAAAGGTTTTGTTCACAAAGAGCAGGAAGAGGAAAAAGGAAAATGAAGGTGGAAGTTCTCAGATAATGAAATGGATACAAATTTACTGGAAAATAGGTGAAGTAAATAGAAGCAAAATTTAATTTAAAAAAATTTAATTGGTGAATAGAAATGGGAGTTACACCTTAAGAAATTCGAGGAATGTCAGGCAAGGTGGCCCACACCTGTAATCCTAGCACTTTGGGAGGCCAAGGCGGGCGGATCACCTGAGGTCAGGAGACCAGCCTGGCCAACATGGTGAAACTCCATCTCTACTAAGGATACAAAAAGTTAGCCGGGCATGGTGGCACATGCCTGTAATCACAGCTACTCGGGACGCTGAGGCAGGAGAATCGCTTGAACACAGGAGGCAGAGGTTGCAGTGAGCTCAGATTGCGACGTTGCACGCCAGCCTGGGCGACAGAGCAAGACTCCGCCTCAAAAAAAAAAAAATTGGAGGAAAAACTTTTGGGGAAGAGGGAAGTCGTTTTTTAGACTCGTCTCTTTCCTTCAATCTCTCCATTTAATTAGTTACCAGTTTCTAGTGCAGGTTGAATCCTCAGCAGAAGTGGAAAATCTTAAAAGGTAGTCTTCAAGGCCGGGCGCAGTGCCTCACGCCTGTAATCCCAGCACTTTGGGAGACCAAGGTGCGCGGATCACCTGAGGTTGGGAGTCCGAGACCAGCCTGACCAACATGGAGAAACCCCATCTCTGCTAAAAATGCAGAATTAGCCGGGCGTGGTGGCACATGCCTGTAATCCCAGCTACTTGGGGGGCTGAGGCAGGAGAATTGCTTGAACCCAGGAGGCGGAGGTTGCTGTGAGCAGAGATCACACCATTGCACTCCAGCCTGGGCAACAAGAGCGAAACTCCATCTCAAAACAAAACAAACAAAAAAAAAGGTTGTCTTCAAGTTACTCTCACTGCTTCTACCTGGTTGTAACCTCATTCCTCCAATCCATCTTTCGTTTGGCCATCATTCTAAAATGTACAATTGATTATGTCAGCTGTTTGCTTTAAAATTCTTCAATGGGCCGGGCGCAATGGTTCACGCCTATAATCCCAGTGCTTTGGCAGGTCAAGGTGGGTGGATCACTTGAGGTCAGGAGTGCAAGACCAGCCTGGCCAACATAATGAAACCCCGTCTCTCCTAAAAATACAAAAATTAGCTGGGCATGGTGCTGGGCGCCTGTAATTCCAGCTACTGGAGAGCCTGAGGCAGGAGAATCGCTTGAACTCAGGAGGCGGGGGTTGCAGTGAGCTGAGATCAAGCCACTGCACTCCAGCCTAAGCAACAGAGCAAGACTCTGTCTCAAAAAAAGATAACATAAAATAAAATACAATAAAATTCTTCAATGGCTTCTCATTGCCTTCAGGATAAAACAGCAAACATGGCCGGGCGCGGTGGCTGATGCCTGTAACCCCAGCACTTTGGGTGGCTGCAGTGGGTGGACCACAACGTCTGGAGTTGGAGACCTGCCTGGCCAACATGGTGAAACCCCCTCTCTACAAAAAACACAAAAATTGACCGAGCGCAGTGGCTCACGCCTGTAATCCCAGCACTTTGGGAGGCCGAGATGGGTGGATCACGAGGTCAGGAGTTCAAGACCAGCCTGGCCAAGATGCTGAAACCCTCTCTACTAAAAATACAAAAAAATTAGCCGGGTGAAGTGTGTGTGCCTGTAATCTCAGCTACTCAGCTATTCGGGAGGCTGAAGCAAGAGAATCGCTTGAGCCCAGGCAGCAGAGGTTATAGTGAGCCGAGATCACACCACCGTACTCCAGCCTGGGTGACAGAGCAAGACTCCATCTCAAAATAATAATAATAATAATACAAAAATTAGCTGGGCATGGTGGCATGCACCTGTAATCCCAGCTATTCAGGAGGCTGAGGCAGAATTGTTTGAACCTGGGAGGCGGAGATTGCAGTGCACTCTAGCCTGGGCAACAGAGCAAGACTGTCTCGGAAGAAAACAAAACAAAACAAAACATGGGCATGGCATATAAGGTCCTCTGTCAGCTGACTCCTGTCTGATCTTCTAATCTCTACTTCATTCTTTAAACACACTGCAACTGAGTCATGCTGAACTAATTGTTGTTTTTCAAATAGGCCATGCCCTCTTACTGTGGTCAAACTGTTCCTTCAGCCCGAAATGACTTCCTAGTCTCCACCCTAACTCCATACCTGTAAGCTCCTAGTCATCCCTGAAGACTCAACTCATTTCCCCTTTTTTTACTGAAGACCTTCCTGGACTCTTTAGGCAGTTTTGTTTGTTTGTTTGTTTGTTTTTTAGATGGAGTTTCGCTCTTGTTGCCTAGGCTGGAGTGCAATGGCATGATCTTGGCTCACTGACACCTCCACCTCCCGAGTTCAAGCTATTATCCTGCCACAGCCTTCCAAGTAGCTGGGATTACAAGCGTGCGCCACCATGCCCAGCTAATTTTTGTATTTTTAGTAGAGAAGGGGTTTCACCACGTTGGCCAGGCTGGTCTCGAACTCTTGACCTTGGGTGATCTGCCCACCTCGGCCTCCCAAAGGCAGTTTTATATAGACATTTATTCTGTAGAATCTATAGCATAGTGTTTTAATTATCTATTGCTGCATAACACATTATCCCCAAACTTAGTGGCTTAACTTAAATATAAACATTATTATCTCTCACAGTTTCTACAGGTCAGGAATTTGGGAACCACTTGACTGGGCAGGTCTAGTTAGGCATTTTTCGTGGGGTTCAATCAGATGTTAACCAAGGCTGCAGTCATTTGAAGACTTGAATGGGGCTGGAAGATCCACTTCCAATGGCTTACTCACACAGCTGGTAAGTTCGTGCTGGATACTGGTGGAAGCCACAGTTCGTCCTCTAGTGGGCCCCTCTACAAAGTTGTTGGAGAGTCCTCATGAGATGAATGCTGGCCTCCCCCAGGGTAAGCAATCCAAGAGACTAAAGTGGAAGTAGCAAGTCCTTCACAGTCTACCCTTGGAAGTCACCCCTTGTAACCTCAGCCATACTCTTGTTCACATAGACTAGCCCTAATTCATTATGGAAGAAGACAACATAAGGACATTAATACCAGAAAGTGAGAATCATTGAGAGTCATCTTAGAGACTGGCTCTCATATACAGTGACTCGATTATACGTCATATCTCACTAGCCAGTGACTACAAAATAAGATCAGACCTTCTTTTTTTTTGAGACAGGGTCTCACTCTGTCGCCCAGGCTGGAGTGCAGTGGCACGAACCTGGCTCACTGCAGCCTCAACTTCCTGGGCACAAATGATCCTCCCACCTCAGCCTCCTGAGTAGCTGGGACTACAGGTGTGCGCCAACAGGCCTGGCTAATTTTTTTTATTTTTCGTAGTCATGAGGTTGCCTCAAACTTCTGGGCTCAAGTGATCCACCTGCCTCCGCCTCCCAAAGTGCTGGGATAACAGGTGTAAGCCACTGTGCCCGGCCTTAATTTTTTAAAAATTTTAGTTGACAAATAATAATCATATGTATTTGTGGGGTACAATGTGATGTATATATTATCAAATGTATCAAGCTAAGGAACACATCTATCACCTCACATATTCATCATTTTTTGTGGTGTGAACATTTAAAATTTACTCTCAGCAATTTTGAAATATACGTTACATTAATATTAATTATAGCCACCATGTTGTTCAATAGATCCTAAAAACTTATTCCTCCTGTCTAGCCAAAATGTTCTACCCCTTGATGAACATCTCCCTTTTCCCTCTCCCTGCAATCAACCCTCAGTTAACCACCATCCTACTGTCTGTCTGCTACTGTGAGTTAACCACATTCTACTGTCTACTCCTGTGTGATTCCAGATAAAAGTCAGATCATGCAATATTTGCCTTTCTGTGCCTGGCTTATTTCACTTAAAATAAGGTCCTCCAGGTTCATCCATGTTGTGGCAAATGGCAGTATTTCTTTTTACAGGCCATTGTGTATACATAGCACATTTTCTTTATCCATTCATCCATTGATAGACAAGATTGATTCTATATCTTGGTTATTGTGAATAATGCTGAATAATTCAGTACAATTATTGTGAATAATGTGAATAATGAGCATGAGAGTGCAGATATCTCTTTCACAAACTGGTTTCAATTCCTTTGGATATATTTCCAGAAGTAGGATTGCTTGATCATATGGTAGTTATATTTTTAGTTCTTCGAGGAAACTACTTACTCTTTTCCATAATGGCTATACTAATTTGCATTCCCACTAACAGTATACAAGGGTACCCTTTTCTCCACATCCTCTCTAACACTTGTAACCTTTCATCTTTGTGATGACAGCCATTCTAACAGGTGGGAGGCAATATCTCCCTGTGGTTTTTTATTTGGCATTCTTCTGATGATTAGTAATGCTGAACATTTTTTCATACATCTATTGACCATTTGTATGTCTTCTTCTGAGAAATACCTATTTAGATCCTTTGAAATTTTTTAATTAGGTTGTTTTCTTGCTATTAAGTTGTTTGAGTTCCTTATATATTTTGGATATTAAAATCCTACTTTTTTGGTTTTTTTTTTAAGACGGAGTTTTGCCCTTGTTGCCCAGGCTGGAGTGCAATGATGAGATCTCGGCTCACCGCAACCTCCGCCTCCCAGGTTCAAGCAATTCTCCTGTCTCAACCTCCCAAGTAGCTGGGATTACAGACATGTGCCACCACGCCCAGCTAATTTTGTATTTTCAGTAGAGACGAGGTTTCTCCATGTTGGTCAGGCTGGTCTTGAACTCCCGACCTCAGGTGATCCACCCACCTTGGTCTCCCAAAGTGCTGGGATTACAGGTGTGAGCCACCACTCCCGGCCTAAAATCATACTTTTAATGTTCAAATTATGATTACTTAAGCCCTCATGGCACATTGCCTTGAGAAAGCAATCTCTTCCTCCTCCCATATTTCTGATACAGCTCCCTGTTTTCAGGAACAGTTCTCGTTCTCCCACAACCTTCTGGATCTGCTGGAGTGCTGCTCTCTCTCACCCTAATAAGAATGTAGCTCCAGTGGGCACCACTCTCCTGCACTGATGACTGTCACCATTGCTTCCACCACTGAATTGGGAAGTATTTGATGTTCTTCCAAGGAAGTGAAATAAGCCCAAGAACACAACTGAGGTCAAGCTGTGATTGTTAACAGGTTTTGACTTTTGTTTACAGAAAGTATAATAGACAGGGTTAACTATACTGCTGTTAGCAGTGGCTGCTGTGAAAGGTCCACAGTCTAAACTCGCTATCAGAATGGCAGATTCGCAGGGCTTCTGGAAACTCTACCATCATCAGAGGCTGTCCTCTTGTCCTATGCCCTACAAAAGACATAATACAACACAATCTGTCATCAGTTCAATTCCTGAGTTCTGGGATTTTTAGTCTTTAACACCACAGGTGGAACTCAACAATCCATGCCATAAAATCCTGGGCCAAGTGCCCTCCATTTCTTGTTCACAGCTTCTCCTCCAGCACTGACTGAAGAAAACAAGCCTGCACACTCTCTCAGCATTCCTCTCCATCCCACTTCCATGACCCTCACAGATAACTGTCTAAAGAACAGGCCTCTCAGCTCTGTAAAGATATCCAGTAATGAGACAGGCACGATGGCTCATGTGTGTAATCCCAGCACTTTGGGAGGCCCAGGCGGGAGGATCACCTGAGGTCAGGAGTTCGAGACCACCCTGGCGAACATGGTGAAACTCCATCTCTAATAAAAACAAAAATTATCCGGGTGTGGTGGTGTGTGCCTGTAATCCCAGCTACGTGGGAGCCTGAGGCAGGAGAATTACTTGAACCCAGTAGGTTGCAGTGAGCTGAGATTGCACCACTGCACTCCAGCCTGGGTGACAGAGCGAGACTATTTAAAAAAAAAAAAAAAAAAGATATCCAATAGTGCACAAACATAGGACAATCTAGATCCATACTTAGGGAGAAACATTTCTTTATAGAAATCAATATATAGAGGCAGATAACTACTAAAAGATACCTTATTAGCAGCCTGAAGCATCTTCATTTGTTTTTTGTTTGTTTGTTTTGAGATGGAGTCTTGCTCTGTCATCCAGGCTGGAGTGCAGTGGTGCAATCTTGGCTCACTGCAACCTCCTCCACCTCCCAGGTTCAAGTGATCCTCTTGCCTCAGCCTCCCAAATAGCTGGGACTACAGGCATGCGCCACTATGCCTAGCTAATTTTGGTGGGGTTATTTTTTATTAAAGATGGGGTTTTGCCATGTTGGCCAGGCTGGTCTTGAACTCCTGGCCTCACCTGATCCACCCGCCTCAGCCTTCCAAAGTGCTGGGATTACAGGCGTGAGCCACTGTGTCCAGCCTTCATTTGTTTTACCTCAATTATTTCAGGCCTTCACCTAGAACTGGACGTTGGTGATGACTTTGCAATTACAAAACCCGAGGCAGCTTCAGGGTATCTCCCAGGACAAGGGAGGAATTAGTACTAAAAGGAAATTAGAGCCTTCACTTTTAAAGGTAGTGTTTCCAGCTGGTTCACTCATCAAGGTTAAAAAATAAAATCCTGGCTTCAGCCAGCTTGTTTATAATATCACTTGCCGTGATTACTTGTTGGAAAGCATGTCTCTGTTTCATTAGAGAGCCTGGAGGTCAGATAACAAAAATAGAAACTGGAAGGGATATTAAAGGAATAAGTGGTGCCTAGGGATAGAAAATAACGTCAAGCAGATTGTTTATCACATGGTAACAGTGAGCTGCGGTGAAATGGTAAGAGGTTTTGGAGCCAAACAGACGTAGGTCCACATGATGATGGGACTCTTCTCCCAAGGTGGGGTGACTGGGACTTCACTTCTCTGAGCCTTAGTTTCTTCACATGTCAAATGATGGTAACAATTTTACTTCACAGAGTTGAGGATTAAATGAGAAAATATATTATCAAGCACTGGCAGGAGGCAGGCTATGCTTCAGGTATAGCTGGTGCTGGGAATAAAGGAGTGAAGGGATGAAAATGAGTCACTGTCTTCACTGAGATTTCAATCTAGAGTGGAAGGCAGGAATTAAAGAACTACCTAACTTCAATTGTGATGAGTGCTATCACGAAGCCTAGGGTACCATAAAAAGAGACCTGACCTCATTTAGGGTGTCAAGGACTGTGGCCCTGAGGAAATGATGCAAAAGCTGGGGAGTCTGGGTTAGGGGACAGCGTGTCATCTTTCAGCTGAGGCATTCTAGGCTCATGGAAGGTGCTCAATAAATGGGAGTTGCTGTTATTATTATTTATTCAGTAAACATTTATTGAGTACCTACTATGCATACTGTGCTACCATGCATACTGAGGGTATAATAAATGTGTGAAGTTGAAAGGTAGCTTAACTTCTTTGAGCCTCAGTATGTTCAGCTGTAAAATGGGAATATTAATATTACCTACCCCTTTAGTCTTTCTTTGAAGATCCAATGAGATAATGAATGCAAAATGTTTAACATAGTGCCTGGCATAAGGAGAACATAATATATATTAGTAATATTTTTATTGTTCACTAATCAAGACTGGCCACATGATTTACAGGGCCCAGAGCAAAATAAAAATGCAGGGCTTCTTGTTAAAAGATTATTAAGAATTTCAAGCCAGGTGCAGTGGCTCATGCCTGTAATCCCAGCACTTTGGGAGGCTGAGGCAGATGAATCACAGGGTCAGGAGTTTGAGACCCTGGCCAACATGGCGAAACCTCGTCTTTACTAAAACCACAAAAATTAGCCAGGCGTGGTGGCGGGCACCTATAGGTGCTACTCGGGAGGCTGAGGGAGGAGAATCGCTTGAACCTGGGAGGCAGAGGTTGCAGTGAGCCAAGATCGGGCCACTGCACTCTATCCTGGGTGACAGAACGAGATTCTGTCTCAAAAAAAAAAAAGAAAAAAAAAACTTTGGCCGGGCATGGTGGCTCACGCCTGTAATCCCAGTACTTTAGGAGGCTGAGGCGGGTGGATCACCTGAGGTCAGGAGTTTGAGACCAGCCTGACCAACATGGATAAACCCCATCTCTACTAAAAATACAAAATTAGCCAGGCTAATGTGGTGGCGCATGCCTGCAATCCTAGCTGCTCAGGAGGCTGAGGCAGGAGAATCACTTGAACCTGGGAGGTAGAGGTTGCAGTGAGCCGAGATCATGCCATTACACTCTAACCTGGGCAACAGGAGCTAAACTCCATCTCAAAAAAAAAAAAAAACAACCTCAAAACAGTAAGATATTAAACCAAGGGAGGGCCCTGTGTAACTGCACAGTTCGCATGCTTACAAAGACAGCCCTTTCACTAGTTATGTCATATGTACATATATGCTTTTGTATAGCTTACCTGTACAAACAGGCTGAATCTTTCTTGGGAGCAACTTTCAAAATTCAATATGTGGAATTTAGTGTATAAGGATAAAATATGTATATATGCAGTATATCAACAGATGATTGAGACATATTTTTCTCAACATGTTGTTATGAAAAATTTTAAACAAAAATTATAAGAATTTCCTAGTGAGCACATGTATACAAACCACCTAGACTCTATTATTAACATTTTATTATATTTGCTTTTTTTTTAATATATATATGTATATATTTTTCAAGAGATTCAGTCTCGCTCTGTTGCCCAGGCTGGTCTTGAACTCCTGGGCTCAAGCAATCCACCCTCCTCAGCCTCCCAAAGCGCTAGGGTTATAGGCGTGAGTCCCCACACCCGCCTCCCTTATTATATATCTATCCATTTCTTTATCCATTTATTAATCAATCTATTTTATTTTTGGTGCATTTCAAAGTAAATTCCAGATATCAATATCACTAACTAAAGCCAAATTTGTTTGATTCTTTCTCCTTTTGATGTAAATTGATATACAGAGGAATGCATAAATCTTAACAGTAAATTTGCTGGCTGGGAGAGGTGTCTCACGCCTGTTATCCCAGCATTCTGGGAGGCCAAGGCGGGTGGATCACTTGAGGCCAGGAGCGCGAGATCAGCCTGGCTAACATAGTGAAATTAGTGAAACCCATTCTCTACTGAAAATATAAAAATTAGCCGGGCATGGTGGCACATGCTTGTACTTCCCCTGCTACTCAGGAGGTGGGAGAATTGTTTGAATCCAGGAGGCAGAGGTTGCAGTGAGCTAAGATCGTGCCACTGCACTCCAGCCTGGGCAACAGAGTGAGACCCTGTCTCAAAAAAAAAAAAAACAAAAAAAAAAACAAGAGTAAATTTGGTAAATTTGCTGAGTTTTGACAAATGCATTGTCCTCTGTAACCCAAACCTCTATAAAGATACAGAACATTACCATCATCCTAAAAAGTTCCTTCACACTCCTTCCCTGTCAGTCACCACTCCTACCCTTTCCAGAGACAACTACTGTTCTGATTTTTTTTTTTCTGGTGCTTAAATTTTTCAAAAGGAACCTTGATACGTATAAGTACTTAGCTTCAGTGCTTTCTCCTATTATGCATAGAAAATCTTGCAGCCTTTAAAATAGGAGAGGTAATTCCAGGATAGTCTGGTGCAATCAACAACAAATATTTATTGAGACAAAGAGTAACTAAATAAATCACTTGAATGCTTTTTTCAATAGTTTTTGGGTAAAAGTGATACAATGAACACTCCAGAAAAAGTGTAAACAATATGAAAAAACATAGAGAGAGGAAATTAAAAATCACCTCACATGAAGAGACGAACACTTAAAATATTTGGGGCTGGGCATGGTGGCTGATGCCTGTAATCCCAACATTTTGGGAGGCTGAAGAGGGAGGAGGATAGCTTGAGGCCAGGAGTTTGAAATCAGCCTGGATAACATAGACCCCATTTCTACAAAATAAAAATTTTTAAATTAGCCAGACTTAGTGGCACGCTCCTGTAGTCCCAGCTACTGGGGAGGCTGAGGCAGGAGGCTCACTTGAGCCCAGGAGTTTGAGGCTGCTGGTAGCCGTCATTGCTCTACTACACTCCAGCCTGGGCAACAGAGTGAGACTCTGTCTCAAAAATACATATATAAATAAAATAGCGGGTGCAGTGGCTCATGCCTGTCATCTCAACACTTTTAGAGGCCTAGACAGCTGAATTACTTGAGGTCAGGAGTTCGAGACCAGCCAGGCCAGCATGGTGAAACCCCATCTCTACTAAAAATACAAAAATAAAATAAATAAATAAAAACATTTTGATGAAATTTCTCCCTGATGCCTATGTATACATATATATAGTGATCTCTGTATAAAACCTGATATAAATGGGATCATACACATGCTACTATGTAACCTGTTTTTATCACTTAACAATATCCTGTAGATATTTTTCCTCATTATAAATACAAGTTAGAAATATAAATCATCATTTCTAATGGGCACACTCAATGGACATATAATTCTTTTTTTTTTTTATACTTTAAGTTCTGGGGTACATGTGCATAACGTGCAGGTTTGTTACATATGTATACTTGTGCCATGTTGGTGTGCTGCACCCATCAACTTGTCAACATCCATCAACTCGTCATTTACATCAGGTATAACTCCCAATGCAATCCCTTCCCCTTCCCCCCTCCCCATAATAGGCCCCCGTGTGTGATGTTCCCCTTCCCGAGTCCAAGTGATCTCATTGTTCAGTTCCCACCTATGAGTGAGAACATGCGGTGTTTGGTTTTCTGATATAATTCTTTAATTAACCAGTTACCAGCTGGGCATGGTGGCTCATGCCTGTAATCCCAGCACTTTGGGAGGCCAAGGTGGGTGGATCACTTGAGGTCAGGAGTTCAAGAATAGCCTGGCCAACATGGTGAAACCCTGTCTCTACTAAAAATACAAAAATTATCCAGGCATGGTGGCACATGCCTGTAACCCCAGGTACTCAGGAAGCTAAGGCAGGAGAATCTCTTGAACCTGGGAGGTGGAGGTTGCAGTGAGCAGAGATCGCACAACTGCACTCCAGCCAGGGCTATAAGAGTGAAACTTCATCTTTAAAAAAAAAAAAAATTAACTAGTTACCTACCAACGATCATTTTGATTGTTTCTAAAATGTCAGTATTATCAACAATACTGTAATAAATAAACATGCTTATACATACAGCATTTTCTGAGCTGTATAATTATTTCCTTATGGTAAATTGCCAAAAGTGGGGTTATTCAGTTACAACATGAACATGTTGTACATGCTGGCTTGTTATACTAAAATGCCTTCCAAAAAAAAGAGACAATGACTTACATCCACTGACTGACTAAGTTCTAAATTCTTGAGGTAAGAAAGTAAATATTTGTTTTATCTTCTTCCTTAAGAATAGAAAAGATGGAGACACATAAGGGGCTAAAAAGCCTATATTTAAACCAGCAAGCAAAAATGTATGTAAAGGTGCCTCATAAACACTGCAAATAAATCCAGTTGAACTTGATTCAATAAACAATTATTTAACACCTACTATATTCAAAGATGGGACTAGCTCCTGGTAGCAGGAAGGTGAGAAGCCATGGGCCCAATCAAGTTCAAAATACTCACAGTCTAATAGGACAACTTTCCTGGCTACAGAGCTTTATTCTCACTAAAGCCTACATGACAAGAATGGACCCCAAGGGACTGCTCCTAAAGGAGCACTGACTTCTACCTTATTTTTGATATAAAACTCAAAAGATAGGCAGAGTGCAGTAGCACATGCCTGTAATCCCAGCACCTTAGGAGGCTGAGGCGGGCAGATTGCTTGATTCCAGGAGTTCGAGACTAGCCTGAGCAACATAGTGAGACCACATCTCTACAAATACAAAAAAATTAGCCAAGTGCAGTGGCTCATGCTTGTAGTCCCTGCTACTTGGGTGACAGAATGAGACCCTGTCTAAAAAAAAAAAAAAAAGCTCAAAAGACATAAGTAAAAGGAAAGTGTCCCTTCTCTTCTTGTGCCCCAGATCACTATTTCCACCCATAGTTCTCCTATTACCAATTCCCTGCATACCTTCCCAGAAGCTATCACTATTAACAATTTCCTGTATATCTTCCCAGAAAATGCTGTGTGTCTATGTATCCAGGCATATGCTGAGCAGGCATATGCTAATTGTCCACTCATCACTTACTCATTCAAGCAATTTTTTACACAGTAGTATTATACACAATTTTGCACATGAATCATAAAAATATACATCAGAGATTATTCCATATCCATTCATACAGAGCTGCTTCATTTATCTTTTACTTGGAGATCATTCTATATCCAGTCTTATGAATCTATCTCATTCTTTTGTGTCATCTGCACAATATTCCATTACATGAATGTATTCTATTGACGGTTGGTCCCAATATTTTGTTAATAGAATGCTGCAATAACTATCTTTCTAGATACCAAAATCTTTTTGTAATAAGAAATGACTATGTGATATTTGGCTTCAAATCAAGTTAGTAAGCTACTGGAGAGAGAAAATTTTGGGGTTATAGATGAATATTAAAAAGTAGAGTCTGCGGCCAGGCGCGGTGGCTCATGCCTGTAATTCCAGCACTTTGGGAGGCCAAGGCGGGCAGATAACGAGGTCAGGAGTTTGAGACCAGCCTGGCCAACATGGTGAAACCTCGCCTCTACTAAAAATACAAAAATTAGCCAGGTGTGGTGGCGTGCACCTGTAATCCCGGCTACTCAGGAGGTGGAGGCAGGAGAATTGCTTGAACTGGGGAGGTGGAGGTTGCAGTGAGTGGAGATCGCACCACTGCACTCCAGCCTGGGCAACAGAGCAAGACTCCATCTCGAAAACAAACAAACAAACAAAAAGAAGTAGAGACTTGGTATGGTAGCTCATGCTTGTAATCCTAACACTTTGGGAGACTGAGGCAGGAGGATAACTTGAGCCCAGGAGTTTGAGACCAGCCTGGGCAACATAGTGAGACCCTGTTTCTACAAAAACATAAAAAATTAGCTGGGCATAATGGCATGCATTTATAGTCCCAGCTACTCACGAGGCTGAAGCAGGAGGATTGCTTGAGTCCAGGAAGTTGAGGCTGCAGTGAGCCATGATCATGCCACAGGACTCCAGCCTGGGTGACAAAGTGAGGCCCTGTCTCCAAAAAAAAAAAAAAAAAAAAAAAAAAAAGGATAAAGCATTAGGGACTGGGGAAGTTGGGGAAAGGAGAGACATTTGATGAAAGGGTATAAAATTTCGGTTAGAGAGGAGGAATAAGCTTTAGTGATGTATTGCACAGAATGGTGATCATAATAAATAATAATGCACTGTATATTTCAAAATTACTAAAAAAGTGGATTTTAAATGTTTTCACCACAAAAAATGATAAGTATATGAGGTGACAGATATGTTAACTAGCTTGATTTAATCATTCCACAATGTATACATGTAGGAAAACATCATTTTACCCCATGAATATATACAATTATTATTTGTCAATTAAAAATAAAATAGAGTACAAAGCATTAAATATATACACTGTGTCTGAAACATGTTTTCCCAAATAACTGTTAAAACAAGAGAAAAGCATAAAAGCCAAGAGGATATCTCCACCCACTTAGACTCCTCAGGAGGTGTAAATATATAGGCCTTACCCAAGGTCTTAGCGGTCCACAGTAGAGTTTTGTCACACTAATAGCGAGAACTCGTTGTAGAGTCCATGCCTTGGCACTAAGAACTTCCCCTAGAGAGTTTAGATCTAGCAATGTGAACATACAAATATTCATTTGTCACACATAATTCATCAAAAGGCTTTTGTACATGCAAGCAGAGGAGTACATTTCCTTTTGCCTTTCCCATTGACTTTTGTTTCTGAACTTCATTTTGAAATAATTACAAACTTGAAAGTTTCAAGAATAGCACAAAGAACTCCCACACATTCTTTATCCAAACTCACTATTTTCAAACATTTTGCCACATTCTTCCCTCTATATATTTTTTCTGTATTATTTGAGAATAAATTGCATACATTATGCCTCTGTATCCCTTCACACTTCAGTGTAGGCTGGGTATGGTGGCTTACGTCTGTAAACCCAGCAATTTGGAGGCCAAGGCAGGTGGATCACCTGAGGTCAGGAGTTCGAGCCCAGCCTGGCTAACATGGTGAAAACCCATCTCTACTAAAAATAGAAAAATCAGCCAGGCGTGGTGGTGTGTGACTGTAGTCCCAGCTACTAGGGAGGTTGAGGCAGGAGAACTGCTTGAATCCGGGAGGCGGAGGTTGCAGTGAGCTGAGATGGCACCACTGCACTGGGTGACTCTTTCTCAAAAAAAAAAAGCTGATGCATAGACATCTACTGTTTTTGCTTGCCCAGCTCTCTTTCCTCTTTCTTTTGGCAACAGCTTTAGGAAACCATCCCTTTTTCATTGGATACAGAGTTAATGGAACTGTCCTTCGAAGTCCTCATCCCCCATCTCCGCCCCCTTTATGGCCATGGAATGGGCATGTAAGGCAACCTAGGTCAATCAGTTGGGGTGTTTGAATCTTGAAAGGGGCTTAAAGATTGACAAAGTGTGAGTTGATTCCTAAAGGTGGTGCCTTGAAGAGGTTGCTTAATGACTCTTGCTACTCATTAGCTCTGCTTCTCTGTGACTTGCTTCTTTAGCATTTCTTTTCATTCTCAGTGCCACCCCATGTCTTTCCAATAATTTCCATAGGCTTAGGTTGACCAGTTTCTGTCGCTTGCAAACAGAGGACCCTAATCAATAACAGCTGACTTGAAAAAATTTTTCTTTCAGCAACACTTGCACAAATGGAACTGTGACTTGAATTGCATAGAAAAAAGTTGGCCCTGGGTACACCCTTTCCTAATGCTTAGTGTGGCAATGCCTTATAGACTTATGGCTCTGCTGTTCAATCTAACTAATGACAACCTGTTTTCACACTCCCAGAAGTGACCATTCTTGGAAAAGCAGAGCAACTCTTCTGTTAGTTGTAGCTTTTAGAAATGTCTCCAGCAAAGGGGCAGTGCTTTAGTCAGTGGTTATTTTAACTCTGTCACCCCCAAACTGATCCATCTGGTTGGCAGAGTGATGAAATACAATCTGCCTTGAACACAACATCACAGGGGGCTCCCTGCCTGATTGACTCTAGGGCCTGCTGCCAGCAGGAAGTGAAGATACCACTTATTGTCTTTCCTGACAATCTGTTCCTGACTTCTAGGAACTCACACATATGGAAGAACACTTTGATGTCTCCAAAAGACATTCAGACAGTTTAGTATGAATCTATCCCCATGAAAAAAAATCTCCATAAAAGCTTAATCAGTAGGGTACAGTGACTCAAAACTGTAATCCCAGCACTTTGGGAGGCCAAGGCCAGAGGATCACTTGAGCCCAGGAGTTTGAGACCAGCCTGGGCAATATGGCAAGACCCTGTTTTCACATACACACACAATTTTTTTAAAATTAGCCGGGTGTGGTGGTGCATGCCTGTAGTCCCAGCTACTTGGGAGGCTGAGATGGGAGGATCCCTTGAGCCCAGGAGGTCAAGGCTCCAGCGAGCCATGATCTCACCACTGCACTCCAGCCTGGGTGACAGAGCAAGACCCTGTCTCAAAAAAACTCACCAAAACTCCACATATTTTGGTTACTTAGAAAAATGTTTCCAGTAGTGAAGGCATGCTGATCTATTTCTGTGGTTTACTGTCAAAAAGTTCAGAAAACACATAGGTAAGGCAAATATGACAAAATGGTAACAACTTAGAATCAAGGAGCTCTGTGTATGTTCATTGTAATTTCAATATTTCTGTACATTTGAAATTTTTTGTAATAAAAAGTTTGGGAAAATATAAAAATGAACAATTTTAGTGGACACAGGTTCTACATTGATTCAATATTATTCTCATTATCATCTTCAAGACTAACTTCAGAGCCTAAGCTAGAGGGAGAAGTTACAAAATCAAGTTTTCTTCTGCCACCATCTTTGCCACTGACCCCGAGTTATCATATAACCAGAAAATGGGGAGATGGGCCTGTCTGGTTGCACTTAAAGCATCTCATTTCTCTAGAGATCTGTTTTCAGTGTCGATAGCCCACGAATTTCTCCTACAGTATTTTTCACATGTCATGCTTGTTAGTATGCTAGATTTGCACAAAGGAGACTGGGTTCCCGAGCCATACGTTCAAGGCAGGAACAGCTATACATTTTTTTTTTTTTTTTTTTTTTTGATAGAGTTTCACTTTTGTCTCCTGGGCTGGAGGGCAAGGGCACAATCTTGGCTCACTGCCCCAGCCTCCTGACTAGCTGGGATTACAGGTGTGAGCAACCACACCAGACTCATTTTGCATTTTTAGTAGGGACAGGATTTAATCATGTCGGTCAGGCTGGTCTTGAACTCCTGACCCCAGGTGATCCACCCGCCTTGGCCTCCCAAAGTGTTGGGATTACAGGCATGAGCCACCACGCTCGGCAACAGCTATATAATTTGAGGGGTCCAGTGCAAATGCAAATGAGAAATCTGTTCAAAAGTTACTGAGAATTTCAAGACAGCAGAGTACATCCAGGTATAGTCCTTCCAAGCGGGGCCCTACGTAAAGGTGATACGCTTATGAAACCGGCTCCGTACAAAGTCCAGTGAAGAATCCACAGATGATTGGCCAGGCGCGGTGGTTCATGCCTGTAAATCCCAGCATTTGGGAGGCAGAAGCGGGCAGATCACTTGAGGTCAGGAGTATGAGACCAGCCTAGCCAACATGGTGAAACCCCTTCTCTACTAAGAAAAAAAAAACAACAAAAAATTAGCTGGGTGTTGTGGTGGGTGCCTGTAATCTCAGCTACTCGATCGGAAGGCTGAAGTAGGAGAATTGCTTGAACCCGGGAGGCAAAGTTTGCAGTGAGCGGAGATTGCGACACTGCACTCCAGCCTGGGCAACAGAGTGAGACTCCATCTCAAAAAAAAAAAAAAGAATCCACAGATGAGACCTCCTCCTCCCAGCCTTGTATGCTTGACATGCTTTGGGGGAGTGGAGGAGTGGGAGAAGCAGGCACTTCAGAGTCACTTCCCTATATAGGTCTCTTCAATCCATTTCAACCTATTTTCTGAGGAATCCTTAAGACCAAAGACCGCTGAGAAATTTATTAGTTTTCTAAAACACAGGCATTTAGTGAGATGCTGATGTATGACAATATTATACAGTAGCAACAAGGCATTTTTTCTGAAACAAAACTCAAGTAAAGCTTATTAAAAGGAGACACAAATAACCACATTCAAAAACAATTATTCAAAATATCATAGTTTTCTTTCTCTCTCTCTCTCTCTTTTTTTTTGGACAGAGTCCTGCTGTTTCACCTAGGCTGGAGTGTAATGGCAAGATCTTGGCTCACTGCAGCTACCACCTCCCGGGTTCAAGCGATTCTCCTGCCTCAGCCGCCCCAGTAGCTGGAATCACAGGCGCGTGCTACCACACCTGGCTAATTTTTGTATTTTTAGTAGAGACAGGACTTCACCATGTTGGCCAGTGTGGTCTTCAACTCCTGACCTCAGGTGATCCTCCCGACTTGGCCTTCCAAAGTGCTGGGATTACAGGTGTGAGCCACCATACCAGGCCAAAATATCATAGTTTTCTTAGAATAAAATATGTACTTAAAATATATTTTTATGTGCAACACTTGCAGGGAATTATAATATATATATGTTATAAATTATTTGATGAGCAAAGTCATCATATATAGAGTCTCTCATATTTTACTTGGTAATTAAGTTATTTGGAAACAAATCCAGATATACCAATAAAAATTCAGAAAGAAAATGCCTCATGGGGCTTTCTGACCCAACCCTTTTACTCTTAAGCATTTGCTACATTCCAAGTAACATTCTTAAATTAGTTATAAAAAATAAGGGGATACTTCAAGTAATCAAAAGGGGACTTACATAAGAGTGACGAAAAATAGCATAATTTCTTCCCTTCCTCTTCCTCCTGCCCCAATACAGCCTTTTGCTATTGATATAAATTATTTATCACTTTTAAGAATAAGGCCCTTAGTGTTGACCTTCCCGTTTCTAATAAATGTGGTATTTTTAAAAGGGCATGCCTCATGTGGCTTAGAATAGCATCTGGAAGAATAGAGCTAACAAATTGTTAACAGTAGCATTAGACTAAGTATTTGTGATGGGCTTAGAGAGGACTTTTACTTTCCTTATTTTTGCTTACCTGAATATATACAATGAACATGTGTTTCTTTCATCAATCAAAAAAAATCAGTCAGGGCCGGCATGGTGGCTCATGCCTGTAATCCCAGCACTATGGGAGGCCGGACAGGAGGATCACTTGAGCCCACGAGTTTGAGACCAGCCTAAGCAACATAGTGGATCTGAGGTATACAGAAAAAAAATTAATAAACAAAAAATAAATTAGCTGGATATGGCGATGGCACATGCCTGTGAACCCAACTACTAAGGAAGCTGAGATGGAAAGATTGCTTGGGCTGGGGAGGTTGAGGCTACAGTGGGCCGTGATCGTGCCATTGCACTCCAGCCTAGGTGACAGAGCAAGATATTGTCAAAACAAAACTAAACAAAACTAAACAATACAGATAATTTTTAGAAAGAAAAAACCCCAGCATGTACTTTGGATCTAGCATGGTGACTTACTTTCAGTCACTCAATCAAATATTAAGATTCTTAATGTTTTTCTTAATGTTTGAGCCTGAGCCTTAGTTTCCTTACCTATAAAATAAGGTTAATACTTAATACACAGAGATGTCACAAGGAAAATGCTAACCACATGGTAAATACACAACAGAGCTTTAATTTCCTTGCCTGTAAAATGTGGAACCTGGATTTGTTGTCTATGATTCTTTCTGGAGTTATAATATTGTGATTCCCTCTTTTTATATTCGCAGAAAAAGGTTGCTAAATGAACTTAAATGTCTTCATTTGTCTTCAGGTAGTTATTTCTTTTTATTTCCTGAATGACCAGGAAGCCAAAAACATGTGAGCAGTGCCTCTGGAATGTCTGGGCCACTCCACCCTGGGCACCTGGGAAATGACAGGGTATTTCCACTCATTAGAAACTCCCTGATGAAGAGAGCTTTCCTTAGTGGGCAGAGGATCTAATTCAGTTGTAATAAGCCAGTGTGTGCCATTAAAAATGTTATATACTCTCAATTTTGGGCTTTGAGTACTCCCAGCTTTCTCTTAATTGGTTTGCTTACCTATATTTGCAATCCAGATACTCTGCTGAAACAGTTACGCAAGTGTTCCATAATTTATTATATCCCATGTGTATGTCATTGGTTAAAGTCCAATTAGATCATTATCAATTAGAGAGGGATGCATATTAGTTGAGTTTACAGAGTTGTCTCCTACACATTAGAAATGCTAATAATTGCCCGTCTTTGATGGTACTAGGATGATAATTTTACAAGTCTCTTTTTGCTTTCAGAAGATTGAAAAGTGGCTTGGATCATAGCAGTGGCAATACTCATCAGACTATAAAAAGGCAAAAACTTAAAAAGGGAGAGAACTACAAAATCAGGAAACATTGCCATCCCCAATTTCTCAAAACATGACATGCTTTTTATTTAATAAAAATTGTGTGTGGATACAGAATCATAGAGCGGAACACCCACATGACTTAGAATTCAAAGTATCTCATGTATGAGATTTCTTACATTAAGCCTTTTCTGTGCCTGCTGAATACCAGTGGGTGAAGAACGCCTTCAATGCCATTTTGGCATTTCTAGCACCCTGCGTGGCTTGGTAAGATTCTTTATCCTGACATGTTACAGTAGTCCCAGCTTTTCTTGTAGAAGAAAGTCCATTCTGCTTAACATTAATTTTAAGAGATATTATAGTAGAACTGAATATAAACAGACTTTTTTTGTTTCCATATGTATGATTAAGTTTCTCTATATACAAACTAGAGATAAAACAACTTGATCCTTACTACAGGGAAGGCTGAGGGAATTCTTTTTGTGAGCAATAATGATAAATATTAACATTTTCTGAGTGTCTACTATTTCTCAGCCATCATGGTTGGCATTTTGTATTCCACTATTTTATTTAATCCTAAGAAGACTCTGTAAGGTATTACCTACTTTTGTCCTTCCACCCCACCCCCCACCCCGGCCTTTTTTTATAAAAAAAGAAAAGTCTAGTCAAATGCAGTAGATATATGCTTTTTTTCAAATAAGGAAGCTGAAATTTACCGAAGCTAATAATTTACCATTTAAGTATGCCATGTCTGATTCCAACACCTTGATTTTCATTACTTCTCTTTGACCTTCTAGGAGGAAGATGGAAATGTTCTGAAGTCTGGTGCATTGCCTACAAGTCCTTCAGCAACTGAAACCACACTTGTGTCACTCTTCCTCCTCCTGCTTTCCCTTATCTCTTACGCTCTGGTGATACAAGCCTACTTGCAGTTCCCTTAAAGTCCTGTTCTCTCAAGTCTCTGGACTTTTGTTGGGATTGTTCTTTGGCTTAAAATTTCTTTATCCCAATAGCATCAGACTAGCTGGCCTACTCTTTTTAAGTTTCAGTTTAAACTACTCTGCCATGCTTCCATTACTCTTGACATACTCCATTACAGTAAGGATCTTTCTGTGTCATCACCTAAATTGAGCAACTTGAGGGAGTCCTTTTGTTTCTTCATTATCGTATTTCCAGGACCTTTCAAAATATCTATTTTGCAGTAGATGTTCTATCAAATATTTATATAATGAATGTATGAAAGAATGCATAAATGACTTGCTATTCATGCAGAAAAACTCATTAGGGATCTGAGGAGGGTCCTATCTTATTTTATTCCATAGCAGCCTACAAGTTACCAGAAGTGGAAACTTTTCATCCTCTCATAAGAAAGCTTTCCAACATATCCTTATTTTGAATAGCATACCTGGAACACAGTAGTAGCTTGACACATATTTGTTGAATTGATGAAGAGCCTGAGAAACGAATATAACGTCTTGATAATATAATGCCTCTTCTTTCCAGACTCACTTTGTGCCCTGCCTACTTTATCCTCTAATAATGAGTAACAGTATGTAATTTTCATTCATGCACCAAATACTTATTTATCCACTATTACGTGCCGGCACATTGGTGCACTGTTTCAAGTAGGCTCGTTCCTTTCCTTGCTATCCGTGTTCGTGGAAATTCATGAAACCATTCAGCGAATACCATATTTATTGTGGTTTTCTTATCTTCCTTCATTCAGTTCAGTCACTTCTCCCAGACCATCCCTGACCCCTTAGGCAGCTAGTGCCTGCCTCTATCTTAGCCCTGATTACATCAATTTTATGTTTGTCACTCTCTACCCCCATCTCTAACCCACAATACCATTATGCTCTCAGAAGGCAGGAATTGAAGTTTGGTTCACTTATGTGCCCCCAGGGCCCAGCAAAAACCTAGGACACAGCCAAACTGTCTATATATAAGTATTGAAATGAATAATTGCTACTCTTTTTTTTTTTGGAGAGACAGAGTTTCACTCTTGTTGCCCAGGCTGGACTGCAATGGCAGGATGTTCGCTCACTGCAACCTCCGCCTCCCAGGTTCAAGCGATTCTCCTGCCTCAGCCTCCCGAGTAGCTGGGATTACAGGCATGCGCCACCACACTCGGCTAATTACGTATTTTTAGTAGAGACGGGGTTTCTCCATGTTGGTCAGGATGGTCTCGAACTCCCAACCTCAAGTGATCCACCTGCCTCAGCCCCCCAAAGTGCTGGGATTACAGGCGTGAGCCACCGCGCCCGGCGTAATTGCTACTCTTTATTGAACAACATGGATTAACACTTTGAAGTCTCACCACACTACGTGAATTAACTATTATTAACATGTCATCCATGAGAAAAAAGAGGCTTGAAAAAGTTTAGAAACTTGCTTAAGGTCACACTGCGGTGGAGCCTGTTATTGCAGGAATCTGAAGAATGAAGTCACCTTTGAATCGAAATGAGTAAGACTCCTTCTCACTATTTTTTCTTGAGTTTTCATTTAGCTCTTGCAAAATCTTTGTTCTTTAGACCAATGACTCCTCATCTTGATATTGTAAGTGGGGGAAATACCCTCTTTCTTCACTTTGAAAATTGTTCAATCTCTCTTTGGAAGAAACATGATTTTAAACTTTCTGAACGCTCCTTCTGTCGAAAAATCCGCGCGGGAGTCCTGGGGCACATTTATAGGTTCAGTGAGGACTGTCATTCGAAACGGAATGCGGGAACTAAGATTTTTTTGTTTTTCCGGGAAGAAAACACAACGAGTTTAGCAGAGGGGAGGATGGTCCTTCTGTTAGGTGCACAAATCCTAAGACTTGAGGGAATTTGACTGCTCACACTTAAGACAACTGCGGGTGACTGTGTTGCCCACAGCTAAGATGGCTGCTAATGACCATCCCCTTTGGCTGGGTCTATTCTTTTGCTCACTAGTATTTTCATCGAGAATTAAAGAGAATAAAATTTAGTAAAAGTTGGCACCTCCTTGCTAAGTAGATAAAATAAGAAAGTGGTACTGTTTGTTTAGAAAACCTTCTACCGCGCAAATTGTTCTTTCCCTTAACCAAAATGGTCGTTAAGGTTGTCCCGAGGTTTGAAGCTTCCAGCCCTTAACTAAGATGGCGCCTGGAGGCCTGTTAAAAATTAGCTTGCCCTTTTTTCTGCCCTCTACCAACACGGCTTCCGTGGCTTCGTTCACGTGACATTCCTGGACTACGGCGCGGGAGAAGGGGTAGGAGGGCCCTTGAAGGGTGCGCGTTCCCGTGGCGGTGCACCGGGTAGGTTTCAGTCAGAGTCACTATGGCGGCCGGCGCTGGCAAGGTAAGCTGAGGCGGCGGTGGCGGCTAAGGAGGTAGCACCCGTCGTGGCGTCCTGGCTCCAAATCTTCGCAGCCTCCTTGCGGAGAGGTCGGCGGAGGTCGTGTCTAGCGGTGGGGGCTGGCGGGGATCTGGCTGGAGGAGCCGAGGGCTGAGGCTGGCGGGCTGAGGCGCCTGACGGCCGTTTGTTTTGATGTTTTCCCCACCAGGTCGGAAAGTTTCCTGCCTCGTCGGGCGCAGCTTGAGCTTGCCCCATCGGCCGCGATCGGTGGAGGCTGCGGCGGACCCAGCCCGGGGCCTCCAGGCCTCTCCCCAACCTCCGGGCCAGTCTCCCTCCCCCACCTTCTCGTCCGCCGGGAGCTGCGGCTGCCGTCCCTGAGATGCGACCCTCGCGGGGGCGACCCTGAGGGGAGGCGGCCCATGTGCTGAGCGGCGGACAGGAGCCCAGGCGTCCGGGGACCAACTTCCTGCCGCCTGGGAACCCGCGCCTCCCGGTGTCGCGCCTCGCTCGGTCAGCACCGGCCTGCGGAGCCGGGTCCCCGCCCTGGTCGCGGGGACGCTCACCAGGTGCCCGGGAGTCCCGACTCGGCTACTGCCCGCGCCCTGCCGGCCTCCACGCCTCGCGCGGAGGACCTCAGCCACCGCCGCCTCGGATCGTGCCAGGCCGGGGACCGCGTCCCCCTTCCCGGGGCGGCCTCCGCGCAGCAGGGGCGATGCAGACTGTCCCGCCGGCCGTCTAGAGCCTCTACACTGCGGGCAAGGACGGGCGGTGACTGCCCAGAGGTGCCCGGCCACACCTTCCTTCGGCCCAAAAGGACTTTCCTGGCCGCGCCGAACCGACCCTTCCTTCATGCTGCAGTGCTGCAACGTTTCCGCCACCGAGGGGGAAAAGCGTCCGCGATCTCAAACCAAACACAAGAATTGGCGTGTGACTCATCTGCTTGGATACCTCCAGTCCCCAAACTGTGTTCCAGGAGTTTTCTTGGCGGAAGCTGCCCGATGTTTGAGCCTTTTCTTCCCAGAGAAGAAGATGGACTGAAAGCTGCCAGTTGGGGACTTTTTGTGATCAGGGCGCTGCTGGGTTTTAAAGGAGGTGATGGGGCTTGCGCTGGCTTGTCTTCCCACCCAAGTGAAGAGTTGATGTTCACTGGTTATGCTTAGACAATGTGCAGTTTGTGTTAATTTAAAATTTTGGGTGGGATAGGGGGATAGGCTTGTGAAGGGCAGTCCGGATCCAGAGGAACTCCTCTTTGTTCCTGGTAGGAGAGACACCCCCAGTCTATCCTCGATGCCGTCAGCCTTGGCCATCTTCACTTGCCGCCCGAACTCGCACCCGTTTCAGGAGCGTCATGTCTACCTGGACGAGCCCATCAAAATCGGCCGCTCAGTGGCCCGCTGTCGACCAGCGCAGAATAATGCCACTTTTGATTGCAAAGTGCTGTCAAGGAACCACGCTCTCGTCTGGTTTGATCACAAGACGGGCAAGGTAATGTCACCACATTGTCCAGCGGCATTGTTTAACAAACTTGTTCCCCCCGCTTTGCCCTTTCTGAGAGGCCTAATGTATGCAGGATCCCAGGGTTTGCATCCAGAGGAGGCTTTGCGCAAAGCCACGAAACAACTGTTTGTGTGCCTGGTTCTAGTGGAAATTTGATTGAGGTGGTTGAATGGAAAACAGAGAAGGTATTGTAATTAAAAGCCTCAGGAAGTCTATGGCATCTTGATAACGGGGTCATTCCCAGTGAAATACCAAACTAGATAGTGAAACTTGGCGTCTTGCTTTCAGTCTGCTTGGAAAGGTGAATTCACAGTTCAGCGCTTTATTAAGCAAGCAGGAGTTGTCAGAGCAATTCGGGGAATCTGTGGCCATTATTATCCCAGGGCTCAAGTGTCTTAGTAGTGAAATGTAGTTAACACATAGCTTTAGGTGAGTTCAGATCAGGACCTTTCTAGTAAGGACAATTGCTGGTATAAACCTAAGATTTTTGAAAGGTTTGATACATACTTGCTCTTGAAGGAATAATTTGCAATAATCAAAGCTAATTTAATTAAGCATGAACAATTGTAACTTTATATATTTTCAGAGTGTTTTTTACAAGTTGGAGAACATACACATACTGCGTTTGAAAATCACTTTTTGATGTTCCCTGCAGCACTTATTAAGTACTTAGTGCATTCTTACAGAGGTGCTATTCAAAAGTTAGTGTTAGGAAATAAACTTATTTTCTGAAATTATACCCTATTCTGTCAATTATAGCATTACTTAAATGTGATGGGATGAATTCAGTGCTTTTCATTTTAAGCGTAATCAATTTAGTATTTTTATGTTAGTATCGTAAGTTACTATACACGTATGTGCTTTTAAGAAATGAAAGAAATTAAGATCCTTTCCATTTTTAAAAACTGTTTATTTATGTTTATGGATAGTATACTAAAGAGCTCATCTTTGTGCCTAAACCTCAGGTTTTTAGCTGAGCTACTGAATCAGTTCCAACTTTAAGTTATGTAAGACTAATAGGACTGTCTCAGGTTTCACCTCCTGACTTTTTGCCCCTTCTTTCTGAGTTAAATAATTAAATCTTTCTTAAAGGAAGAACTTAAGTCTTCAAGAATATGTTTTGAAATGAAAGAAACCTGAGCCTTAAAAGGAAGAGAAAAAAATGATACTTCGGCAGCTACTGATTTAAGGAATTATTTTGTAAATTATTTTTTGAAGAAAGGAGGAAAAGATTGTCCAAGTGCTGTGTGCTGCATAATATCTATACTTTATTCTACGTGTAGGAGTGTAGGATGAGAACTGAAGAATATGTTAACTTTTCTGTATAACACCAGATTGTCATTTACCTGTGGAGCAGACCCTTCCTCCCTACCCCCAAGCTGAACGTAGGGTGCCTAATTTTTTTTGAGACAGATTTTTGCTCTTATCACCCAGGCTGGAGTGCAGTGGTGCTATCTCAGCTCACTGCAACCTCTGCCTCCCAGGTTCAAGTGATTCTCCTGCCTCAGCCTCCCAAGTAACTGGGATTACAGGTACATGCCACCACGCCCGGCTACTTTTGTATTTTTAATAGAGACAGGGTTTCACTGTGTTGGCCAGGCGGTCTCGAACTCTTGACCTCAGTTGATTCGCCTGCCTCAGCCTCCCAAAGTGCTGGGATTACAGGCGTGAGCCACCGCACCTGGCCCTCATAATTCTTTAAAATGAATATTCATAGAGCTCATTTTTCCAGGAGTTGAATTTAAATATCAGTTTACTACTAAGTAGTGCCTTAACTCAACCAGCTTTTACATTTTTGCCATTTTATGTTCTTGGGCAACAAGTCTAAACTAATTAGACAACAGGTTTGCTCACGGTACATACTCTGCAAACGCACTTTGATTAAACACTCAAAGGGAACTCTCATTTTTTGTTTTACTTATTTGAAAAATACTGATTTCATGCACAGTGCTTTCAATGGCCGTAATAAAACTCTCACAATAGGTTATTTTGAGATAACTAAGAATAGATCAATAGTGACTGTTTCATGAATTGAGATGACATGTTAATGTTTGTTCTTTTTTTTTTTTTTGAGATGGAGTCCTACTCTGTTACTCAGGCTAGAGTGCAGTGGCGCAACCTCAGCTCACTGCAATCTCTGCCTCCTGGGTTCAAGCAATTCTCGTCTCTTAGCCTCCTGGGTAGCTGGAATTACAGGCACGTACCATCATGCCCAGCTAATTTTTATATTCTTAGTAGATACTGGGTTTCACCACGTTGGCCAGGGTGGTCTTGAATGCCTGACCTCAAATGATCCACCCTCCTCGGCCTCCCAAAGTGCGGCCAACGTGCCTGGCCATGAAATTTGTTCTTCAGAAAAACTTATCTTTGAAGGGTAGATATGGCTTATTTCTACCATTTTCACTTTTTTCCCTCTTCTGCTTTATTAGCTAAAATAACACGCAGGCTATGAGACCACTACTTTAGATATAGATGTAATTATTGATTATTATACCACTTAATCTAGTTACAGCAGATACTCTGTCAGATCTTACCATGTCATTGAATTGCTTTAGGAATTAACTATTTAAAGTTTTGGTTTGGACAGATAGTAGGTTTTATTTGAGCATCTATTATGTGCCAGACACTGTGAGGGACACAGTTCCAAAGAAAACCCACAGCATGACCAAATAGTTCTTGTATGAAATGTGCATTGTCTGTAGTCCCAGCTACTCGGGATGCCGAGGCACGAGGGTTGCTTGAGCCCAGGAGTTTGAAGTTTCAGTACTGTGATTATGCCACTGCACTCCAGCTTGGGCATTAAAGCAAGACCCTGTCTCTTAAAAAAAAAAAAAAAAAAAAAGAAAGAATCCCTTCAGGCAAGGAGTTTTGCTCTTGTTGCCCAGGCTGGAGTGCAATGATGCGATCTTGACTCACTACAACCTCTCCCTCCTGGGTTCAAGTGATTCTCCTGCCTCAGCTTCCCGAGTAGCTGGGATTACAGGCATGTGCCACCACGCCTGGCTAATTTTGTATTTTTAGTAGAGACAGGGTTTCTCCATGTTGGTCAGGCTGGTCTTGAACTCCCAACCTCGGGTGATCCACCCACCTCGGCCTCCCAAAGTGCTGGGATTATAGGTATGAGCCACCGCGCCCAGCCAGGTTTTTTTTTTTTTTCCCCAAAACATCTGGGGATGATAATGGTACCTATTATTGGTTTGAGAATTGAGGTAATTATATAAATCACTTAGCACCCTGTCCCTGGCTCTTACTAAGCACCCAGTACTTACCAGAGAGGGTGTTTAGTGGGGAAGAGGGAACTATTTAGACAACACTTTGCAATTTGCTATAGTGCTATGGAGTCTTAGGAAGGTAATGAGAAATTATTTTCTTTAATGTGATAGCATATATAGAAGAAATATTTTTTTTTTTTTTTGATACGTGGCTCTGTTGCCCAAACTGGAGTGCAGTGGTGCAGTCTCGACTTATTGCAACCTATGCCTTCTGGATTCAAGGGATTCTCCTGCCTCAGCTTCTCAAGCAGCTGGGATTACAGGCATTCATCACCAGGCCCAGCTAATTTTTGTGTTTTTGGTGGAGACAGGGTTTCACCATGTTGGCCAGGCTGGTCTCAAACTCCTGACCCCAGGTGATCCACTTGCCTCGGCCTCCCAAAGTGCTAGGATTACAGGCATGAGCCACTGCGCTTGGCCAGATGAAATTTTTTAAATTGAAACTGATGCAGTTGATAACTTTGTGCAAATTGGCAGTTTACCTGGGAGGTCGAAAATTGGGGTAATATGTGCTTTGGATGACTTTCACTTTGTGATGACTGATGCATTCTGCATTGTCCATTATGGGAGGCTCTTTAAAAGTTAGAAGAAATAGGTCGGGCATGGTGGCTCATGCCTGTAATCCAGCACTTGGGGAGGCTGAGGTGGACGGATCACGAGGTTGGGAGATTGAGATCATCCTGGCTAACACGGTGAAATCCCGTCTCTATGAAAAATACAAAAAATTAGCTGGGCGTGGTGGCATGTGCCTGTAATCCCAGCTACTTGGTAAGGCTGAGGCAGGAGAATTGCTTGAACCTGGGAGGTGGAGGTTGCAGTGAGCCAAGATCGCGCCACTGCACTCCAGTCTGGGTGACAGAGCGAGACTCCTGTCTCTTATACACATCTAGATGTGTATAAGAGACAGAACTAACACTCTTGTACTAACTGTATACTGGGCCCTGTTCTAAGTGCTTTACATGTTAACTTATTTAATCCTCAAGTAACTCTTTGAGGTGCTTGTTTTTTCCACATTAACTTGTGGGGAAATTGAGGCACAGAGAGATCTTGGTCAAGTTCACAAAGCTATTAAATGGTAGAATTGAGATTTAAACTCAAGCTCATAACCACTGTGCTATTCTAAGGCTTTGTAATACTTTAGATATGATGTGAAAATCATAGACCAGGTTAACAGTAGGAATGAAATTGATTAAATGCCAGAAAAGAATAAAAGATAAGAGTATTAAATTAACTTGCACATTAGGACTTCGGCAAAGAGCAAGGTCCTATGTGAACTGAAGATTTTAGGGAAAGTTTAATGGATGAAACAGTTTCATGGAAGAATGCAATTTAAACTAGACCTTAGGACTTTTAAAAAGAGGAAGAATGGCCAGAAACAGTGGCAAATGCCTGTAATCTCAGCGACTTGGGAGGCTGAGTCTGGAAGAGTGCTTGAGGCTAGGAGTTTGAGGCTGTAGTATGCCCAAATTGCACCTGTGAAAATTCACTGCACTCCAGCCTGGGCATCATAGCAATAATTTGTCTCTAAAAAAAAAAAAAGTTCAAAAATTTGTATTTGCCAGGGGTGCATCAGGTCTGTAGCCCCACCTACTTGGGAGGATGAGACAGGAGGATCACTTAGGCCAGGAGTTCAAGGCTATAGTGCACTATGATTGCTCTAGCCTGGGTGACATAGTGAGACCCTTCTTAAAAAAAAGGAAGTGGGATTAGGGGATAGATTGTAGTTAGAGTCAGTCTGGGAAAGGAGTTTTGGGTGGGAGGAAGAAGCAGGGATGATATATGGCATGTTCCAAGGACATTGCAAGAAAGTCATTGTGAAGAGCCTGCTGAATTTGACCACCAGGATTGTTTCTTCTTTTTTCCTCCACACATCTAAACATGACCACAAAGATCCTAGCCTCAGCTTTTGGGAGAATGGCAGGTCATACATTCTTTTACTTTTTGTTTGTTTGTATGTTCATTTTAACAGAAGTTTTTTGTTGACAGAAGTATAAAGGTCATTAAGGGGTGCTGGTGTTTGTGAGAAAGTCTTTTACTTGACAAGTTGTATTTAAGACACGTAATGTGAACATGTATGGAAAGCCAGATTGTATATTTAAAGCACATGTTCATTTCCTTCTATATTACTTTTCATACTAATGGGAAATTGATAAAATATTTTATCTGTGATTTCAAGTTGTTAAAAATATTGATGGTGTATATACTTAAAGCATTTTTTTTTTCCCAGTTAGTTCTTTGACATTACTCCTTAGGTTAAATTCACTCTTTGCCCTTTTAGGCTCCTGTCTGGTTTTCTGTTTTTTTTTTGTTGTTTTTTTTTTTGGTTTTTTTTTGAGACGGAGTCTCACTGTATTGCCCAGGCTGGAGTGCAGTGGCGCGGTCTTGGCTTGCTGTAAGCTCCGTCTCCCGGGTTCACGCCATTCTCCTGCCTGAGCCTCCCAAGTAGCTGGGACTACAGGCACCTGCCACCACGCCTTGCTAATTTTTTTTTT
>NW_012106141.1:5802701-5810452 GCF_000951045.1 Mandrillus leucophaeus | reverse complement strand
CACCTGCCTCAGCCTCCCAAAGTGCTAAGATTACAGGTGTGAGCCACTGCACCCGGCCTGTATGTAATTTCATTATGGGACATAAACAACAAAATAACTGTGATGCAAATATACTATTGTCCCATCAGATGTGAACTCTTGAGAACAAGAGAATAGGCACTACATACATGTTTGAATGAGCGAAATGTGAACAATGGAGCGGTCTGTATTTCTGCAAACTTGTGCAGTGTTCGAGGGCAAAAAGTCATTCAAGTTAGTTCTTAATTGGAGATCATGGACTCAATTATCAATATGTAGTCTTTGTATAAGTCATTATTTATTGAGAACTTGCAGTTTGCAAAACATTTTGCTAAGTGTTTTTGGATTGTAGATAATCTTGTGATTGATGATATTAAATTATATATATGAACTATTACATTTTCACACAAAATAATTTTAAAAGGTTTTAAAATAATCAGAGTGCTTTCTTGTTTCGTTTGGTCTATATAATATTCTTAGAAGTTAAGTAAAACAGCTGCAGTCTAGCTCCCTTTTGTCCAAAAAGAGTTTGATGTTTAGAGGTTATTTGTACAAGATCGTCTAGTAGTAACTATGGGAGTTTTTTCCCTCCTGAAATAAAAGCCAACTATTAGACATTTATTCTGAACTATCTTCTTAGGAACTGACGCAATTATTATGAAAATCTGTCTTTTGCGCTTGCTTGCTCTCTTGAAAGGTAATCTAAGCTATTGCTTTTTGATGTATAACCAAAACTTGTCATATTACAGACTTTCAGAGACTGAAATAACTCAAGTTAATTATTTCTCTGAGTCAGCTAATATTTTTTAAAACTTACCTCTACTATTCCTAGCAATAAAATATTGTTTCTTGGGCTTGCATTCTGGCAAACTGATTTGGCTTTGGGTATATATGCAAATGAATGAAATAGCCTTGGAAAAGCTTGTTTGGCCATGTATATTTTTCATACTTTATAAGAGAGTAGCTGACAAATGTAAAGAAAAAAAGGAAAGCTTATAAAGGCACTTGAAAATATGGACGTGTTTGGTAATTAGTACTGTATCTTTTGTCAAATATACAATTTGGGTTGGATTTTAAATTTAAGCATGTAGAAGCTGTGTGTTAAGATTTTCTCAATACTTTCAGACTTACAGTTTTATTTATGTATATAACTACTGACTTATTCTAGATGAGCCAAGCAGAAATGACTTTCCAATATAGACTTTCAAGCTTTTCTTATTTTTTACTTATACAAATAACAGGAATATATTCTCATAAGAAGTCAAGCAGGCTGGGTGTGGTGGCTCACACCTGTAATCCTAGCACTTTGGGAGGCTGAGGCAGGAGAATTGCTTGAGGCCAGGAGTTCAAGTTCAGCCTGGGCAACTGTTTATATGAAATGTGTAGAATAGGTAAATTCATAGAAACAAAGATTGGTGGTTTCTAGGGGCTAAGGGTAATTAGGAATGTAATGGTTAATTTTATGTCAGTGTGACTAGGCTGTGGTATCAGTTTTTCGCTTGACCAATTTTTGGTCAAACACCAACCTGATATTGCTGTGAAAGTATTTCTTAGATGTGACTAACATTTATACCATTAGACTTTGAGTAAAGTATATTACCCTCCATAATGTGGCTGGGCCTCTCTAATCAGTTGAAGGCCTTAAGAAAAAAGACTGAGGTCCCCCTGAAGTTAGGAATTTTGCCCTCACAAAGCTGTTGGACTCAAGACTACACAACAACTCTTCCTTGAATCCCTAGTCTAATGATCTGCCCTACCGATTTCATACTTGCCAGCACCCCCAACCCCAGTTGCGTGAGCCAATTCCACTAAATAAATCTCTCTGTATAAATATACATTTGATCGGTCCTGTTTTTCTAGAGCCTTGACTAATATAGGAGATGACTGCCAAATGGGTCAAATCCTTTTTGGGATGATGAAAATGTAAAATTGATTGTGGTGATGGTTGCACAACTCTGAATTGTATACTTAAATTGGCAATTGTAAGGTGTTTGAATTATATCTCAAAAAAGAATTTATTTATTTATTTTTTTTGAGATGGAGTCTCGCTCTGTCGCCCAGGCTGGAGTGCAGTGACGCGATCTCAGCTCACTGCAAGCTCCGCCTCCCGGGTTCACGCCATTCTCCTGCCTCAGCCTCCCAAGTACCTGGGACTATAGGTGCCTGCCAGCGCGCAGCTAATTTTTTGTATTTTTAGTAGAGATGGGGTTTCACCATATTAGCCAGGATGGTCTCGATCTCCTGACCTCATGATCTACCCACCTCGGCCTCCCAAAGTGCTGGGATTACAGGCGTGAGCCACCGCGCCCAGCCGTATTTTTTTTTTTAAGACACAGGGTCTCACTATGTTGCCTGGCTGGTCTCAAAGTCCTAGGCTCAAGCAACCCTCCCACCTCAGGCTCCCAAAGTGTTAGGATTACAGGGTGAGCTACCACACCTAGGCCCAAAAGGAATGTTAAATTAAGTAATAGCTTAATGAAAGCAGCCTAGGGTATAGGAAGTAGAAGAGAGTGAGTATTCAAGGTAGGTAGGATTAACAGAGCAGCTTTTGAAGTACCATATAGTTTGATTTTTCTCCCTCCTTCCTTATTGTGAATGTCTTACTCTTGGTCAGACCTTTGTTTTAACAAATGTAGTATATAGATAGTATGTTTCCAATTTTGAAATATTTGTTTCTAGGCACAATTTTGATATTTTTGAGAAGTTGTAGTGCCAGAGTATTAATGTGAGAATTGAGAGAAATGGTTAAGATAGAGTTTAAAAGTCTCAATCTGCACCTCAATCAGTTCAGCATAAGATTAATTTTACTTACCAAGGAATCTTTGATGTATGTAGGCACATACATAGAAGCAGTAAAGTGTTAGAATGAACAGTACTAGTTTGATTAGAAGAAAGTATTCATTTGAATTGTAGCTGAACTTAAACTGGGGCCATTATGCTTTCTTAGTCTTTAGTATCTGAGTGTCTCATTCTTGCAGTACAGTGTAGTGTCCAGTACATAGTCCTGGAAAAATACAATTACGATACAAATAAGTCAAACAATAGTAGCATCTGTGAATCATTGTTTCCAGGGAGCTAAGAGAGTGCTGTATTCCTTCCCCCAGGATTGGGGGCAGAAAATGTGGGAGGAAAGAAGAGGGCTTCACAGAGAAAGTTGTTTTTAGGCCACTGTTTGAAGAGTGAGTAGGGCTTTGCTAGCTGGATAAAAAAGAGCAGTGCGTTCTAGCTGGAAGCATATGTTTAAGGCAGAAAAGCCTGAAAGAGAATGATGTATTCTGGGAATGCAAACCCAGAAGTTGACAAAATTGGGGGGAAGAAAATAGAGCTGCTATCAGTTCTTTGGGGGTAGTCGAGCACTGCAGGCAGATGCCTTAAGGGAGGCAATGTAGTTAAAGATTTTGGAGTTGGACTACTGGTGTTGGAATCCTGGCTCCATTGCTTGCCAGATATGTGACCTTGGGGAGTCTGTGTGTTTTCAGTTTTCCTTATATGTAAAAGGAGGCTAATAATGGTATTTACTTCATGGGACTTTTATAAACATTTAATGAGAATTGTAAAGCACTTAGCAGAACACCTGGCACAGGATAGGCAGTCAATAGCTTGTGGCTATTAGAATTTTTCTTTCTTTTTTGGTTGGCGTGTTTGTATAGTAATACCAGTTGAATATTCCTTATCAAAAATGCTTGAGATCAGCAGTTTTTGGATTCCAGACTTTTTAGGATTTTGGAATGTTTGCATTATACTTACCAGTTGACCATCCCTAATTCAAAAATCTGTAATCAGTTCACTTCAAAATTCAGAACTTTTTGAGTACTGACATGGTACTCAAAGGAAATGCTCATCAGAACATTTCAGATTTCAAATTTCAAATTTTCAGATTTGGGTTGCTGAACCTGTATTACTTATGCAAACTCCTCTATGCTGCTGCTGCTCCTCCCCTTCCCCTTCCCTCCCCTCCCGTCCCTTCTTCTCCTCCCCTCTCCTCTCCTCTCTTCTCTTTCTCCTCCTCCTTTGTGAGAGAGAGAGACAGAGACAGAGAGAGTCTTACTCTGTCACCCAAGCTGGAGTGCAGTGGTGGATCACAGCTCATTACAGCCTCAACCCCACCCTGTCCAGGCTCAAGCAATCTCCCCTCCTCAGCCTCCCAAGTATCTGGGACCACAGGTGTGTGCCACCATGCCTGGCTAACTTTAAACTTTTTTATAGAGATGGAATCTTGCCATGGTGCCCAGGCTGGTCTCAAACTCCTGGGCTCAAGCAGTCCCCCTGCCTTGCCTTCCCAAAGTGTTGGGATTACAGGCATGAGCCACTGTACCTGGCCTTTTTCTTCTTTTTTTTTTTTTAGGCAGGGTCTTGTTCTGTTGCCCAGGCTGGAGTACAGTAGTGTGGTCACAGCTAATTGCAACCTTGAACTCTTGAGAACTCAAATGATCCCCCGACCCTTGGCCTCCCAGACTGCCAGGATTATAGGCGTGACCCACTGTACCTGGCCTTATTTTCTGTAAATATGCTTTTTCATTATTGAAAACGTTTTCTTTTTTGAATATATCTTTTGAGTTCCCTAAACCAATTAATTTTTTTTGGAATGTGTGAAATTTTTTTTGAATATGTTAAAGAAATCATCTGTTAATGCATGTTATCCACTTCTACTAAGTTTGTATAGTTTCCCTGTTAAAAGCAATAAATCAGTGGTATACTTGGTCCGCCTTACCTGAAGATTCAAAATTAAAGGAGTTGAGTAAGTTACAAGAATCTAGTCAGTCAGTTAGGAAAAATATAAATGAACCTATAATGCTCTATCAGGCACCATAGAGCGTGGTGAAATTACAATGTTACTTCAGTCTTCAAGGAGCTTCTAGTTTAATTGGAAAGCTAAAGCTAACTCCCATAAAGAATTAAGGAAGAATTAAGGCACTATGTGATCAAGATTGAGAAGGCTTGTTTGTCATGTAAGGGGGACTTGAATTGGACCCTGAAGATTTAGGGTAGAGAATAACAGGTGTCCTTGGTGTATATGTCCTTGGTGTATAAAGGTCTGTATTGAAAGGCATTCCCCAGAGGAACAGTCAGGAGGCAGTTGAGTCTGGAAGAACAGTTTATCAGTTGAGGTTTTAGTTATATGCCACAGACATTGTCGATAGCTGATTTAAGAAGAGTAGCAGTATATTGAAAGGGGATTGGGTTGTTTTCAGAATCCTTGAAAGGCTGGGATCCAGTTTGGAAACTGATGCTGGAGTCACAACCAAAATCATGCCACAGAAGTGGCATTGTGCAGACATGGCTGCTGCATTCCTTGAGCACTTACACCTCAGCTTAAAATGTTGACATTTGATACTGGATGATGCCTTTAGCACTGTTGTTATTGCTGCTTCTGGAAAGTGGATGCTGATGCTTCTGCTCTGCCACCAGAGAAATCTACCATCATGTTTCTTTTTTATTATTATTATTTTTTTTTTTTTGAGACGGAGTCTCGCTCTGTAGCCCGGGCTGGAGTGCAGTGGCCGGATCTCAGCTCACTGCAAGCTCCGCCTCCCGGGTTGACGCCATTCTCCTGCCTCAGCCTCCCAAGTAACTGGGACTACAGGCGCCCGCCATCTCGCCCGGCTAGTTTTTTTGTATTTTTTAGTAGAGACGGGGTTTCACCGTGTTCGCCAGGATGGTCTCGATCTTCTGACCTCGTGATCCACCCGTCTCGGCCTCCCAAAGTGCTGGGATTACAGGCTTGAGCCACCGCGCCCGGCCCATGTTTCTTTTTTTTATTTTTTATTTCTTTTTTGAGACAGAATTTCACTCTTGTTGTCCAGGCTGGAGTGCAATGGCACGATCTTGGCCCACTGCAACCTTTGCCTCCTGGGTTCAGTTGATTCTCCTGCTTCAGCCTCCCGAGTAGCTGAGATTACAGGCATGCGCCACCACGCCTGGTTCATTTTGTATTTTTGGTAGAGACAGGGTTTCTCCATGTTAGTCAGGCTGGTCTCAAACTCCCGACCTTAGGTGATCCACCTGCCTTGGCCTCCCAAAGTGCTGGGATTACAGGTGTGAGCCACCACGCCCAGCCTACCATCATGTTTCTTTGTGGCACTAACTCCTGATGTAAAGTGCTAAGCTTGTATATTTGGTTGAGCCTAGGTACATGACCATGACTTAGCTTCAAAGGAAGCTATAAATGACAGCATGTGTCATTTCAGCTTTTAGTAGGGGTTAGGCTTTGCCTCCCACCAAGTTGGATATTTATCCAGTAATAACCAGGGGGTTCAGATGCCAGCATCCAAGAAAATGACCAGTGTTTCCTCCAAGTTGAGTTTGTATGTTAAGGAGCCCTATTACTGGATTACCACGAGATGGTTTAGACTAAATGACAGAGTTGAACCTGAGTTAGACTGCATTTCAGGTAGGCGGTGGAGATAAGTCCTCAACATCAGTGTCATCAATAGGTTCTTGGAAACTGTGACACTAAGCCACATCATGTACTATATGCTGTAGGAACTTAATTCTTGTTTATATTAATTAGCCTATTGTAAAATTGGTAAAATCGGTTTCTTTATACGTTTTGTCATTTTACTTAAAATCACAGTTTCCAAAAACCTATCCATGACTATGTTAAGTGAGGACTTTCTCTACAAGGTTGATGGGACCATAGGGCAAAAACCTTTAGGAAATCAAGGCATAAACTTTGGGAGCTAAGAATCTTGGAGTTGTAACTGTGGGGAAAGCAGTGCCTCCACTTAATTCATCTCGATAACCCAATAACTAAACTAGTATGTTATGAAACACCTGTCTGCTTTAGCATTCTGACTTCGTATTAGAGTGATTGTAAAATGATAAAGATTGGTTTTGTAGGTATAGTGAGCAGACAAGATTTGAAGATTCCAAAGTATTAATATAATTTCTTATTTTCTTTTATTTTTAAAAACTACCTACATATTTGAAAATAGGATGTTTCTTATTTTCAAGATTATTTTTCTCTTGGCATATTAAAAGATTGTACTTGTGTGCATTTTTTAAGGTATATTGTTTTGTTCATCATTTAACATTCTGCAGTAAGCTCATTTAAATACTATTTCTGATATTGCCAGAAGTATAGATTTAATACTTTGAATAAAACAAGAAGTTAAAAGGATTATGATGAAAATATTGTATGTAATTGTCCAAGCGAAAGGTAGGTATTAAATGATAGAAACTACTTCAGAACTTCAGTATGAAGTATATTTTAAAACATAACACCTATGTAGTAGTACTAGTCTTTTTTTTTTTTTTTTTTTGAGACAGTCTTGTTGCCTAGGCTGGAGTGCAATGGTGCGATCTCGGCTCACTGTAACCTTTGCCTCTCAGGTTCAAGCGATTCTCCTGCCTCAGTCTCCCGAGTAACTGGGATTACAGGCACACACCACCATGCCCAGCTAATTTTTTGTATTTTTAGTAGAGACGGGGTTTCACCATGGCCAGGCTGGTCTTGAACTCCTGACCTCAGGTGATCCGCCTGCCTCAGCCTCCCAGAGTGCTGGGATTACAGGTGTGAGCCACCACGCCCAGCCAGTAGTACTAGTCTTACCATTTTAAACTGATTCTCTAAACTGAGGTTTATTTATAATTGCCAGTTGTGTGGAGGCAGAGTTTTAAGATGAGCAGCAGTTAAATTTATTGGTTTTAATAGTTTTTTTACCCACTTCCCTGATTTAAGAACTGTATTAAAATTTTATCCTTTATTTTATCTGCAGCTATTTTGGAAGCTG
>NW_012106141.1:5789182-5801786 GCF_000951045.1 Mandrillus leucophaeus | reverse complement strand
GCTGAGGCAGGAGGATTACTTGAGCCCAGGAGTTCAATACCAGCCTGAGCAACAAAGTGAAACCCTGTTGGTACAAAAAAAAAAAAAAAAAAAAAGCTGAGCGTGGTGGTATACGCCTGTAGTCCCAGCTGCTTGAGGGAGGCTTAGCGCAGAAGATAGCTTGAGCCTGGGAGTTGGGGGCTGCAGTGAGCTGTGATCACGCCACTGCACTCCAGCCTGGGAGACAGAACAGGACCCTATCTCAAAAAAAAATATTGTTATTATTGTTGAGACGGAGTGTCACTCTTGTTGCCCAGGCTAGAGTGCAGTGGCGCAGTCTTGACTCGCTGCAACCTCTGCCTCCTGGGTTCAAGCGATCTCTTGCCTGAGCCTCTCAGGTAGCTGGGATTGCAGGTGCCCACCACCACACCCGGCTACTTTTTGTATTTTTAGTAGAGATGGGGCTTTACAGTGTTGGCCAGGCTGGTCTCAAACTCCTGACCTCAGGTGATCCAACCACCACGGCCTCCCAAAGTGTTGGGATTATAGGCGTGAGCCACCATGCCCGGCCAATTTTTTTAATTTAATAATTTAAAAACATTAAATAGACTTGTGGAAAAGGATACTCATTCTCCTTTCTGGAATCAATGCCATAGTTTCAGTTTTATGACTGTGCTACTTTGGTAATAGTAGCAGTTAGTTGTTATTCAACTCACTTAACCTTTCTTTACTTTTGAACTTTGAATTTTCTGGTTGTCTTTGGAGTTGGTTGGGCTGGGTAAATCTTAAGTTATTAAGTGATGCAGGCACAGAAAATGAAAATTTATATAATGTTTATACATTTAACATTGTTACCTTCATTATATTTCCCATTTCTGTTGCTTTCACCTTAGAGTTTTGTACTAATTCAGACTTTGTGGTTCTTACCTGTTGGCTCTTTTAAGTGTGGATATGTTTTAGGCAAGTTCTATGGATTTTTGTTTTATTCTAAATCAGAATTGAATAATAGATCAAATAAGTGATAGTTTAATGCTTTCTTTATGAAATTTTACCGATTGCCACAATTCTCCCTGATTTGTCCCTTCTCTCTCTCTCTTTTTTTTTTTTTGAGATGGAATTTCACTCTTGTTGCCCAGGTTGGAGTGCAGTGGCGCAATCTTGGCTCACTGCTACCTCTACCTCCTGGGTTCAAGTGATTCTCCAGCCTCAGCCTCCCAAGTAGCTGGGATTACAGGTGGGTGCCACCACTCCCGGCTAGTTTTTTGTATTTAGTAGAGACAGGGTTTCACCATATTGGTCAGGCTGTCTTGAACTCCTGACCTCAGGTGATCCACCTGCCTCGGCCTCCCGAAGAGCTGGGATTACAGGTGTGAGCCACTGTGCCCCGCCTGATTTGTTTATTCTCTTAATATTTTGAACTTTGATCATGTTTAACCCTTCACTTAACCCTTAATTATGTATTGTTCTGAGTAAGTTCTTTGATTATTATGGCCCTAATTAGCTTAAAATCTCCTTAAAAGCAACTGTGATAGACTATGCTACCTTGTAGCCCTACAGTATAGGTATAATGCCTATCATATAGTAGATGGTTAAAAAAAATTATTGCCAACACAATACCTTTCTCCAAAGAAATTATGGAAGTACTAGCATAAGAAATTTGACTTTAAAAAAAAAAACCTCTTAGAAGAATATATGGGGTAACATCCTTATGACCTTGAATTCAGGGAGGCTATAATAAGTAATTTACAAGAAGCATACATTGAGGGAAAAGAGTAATACATTCAAATACATTAAAAATTAATTTTATTCATTGGAAGATAGAATAGCCAGGCACAGTGGCACTTGCTTTGTAGTCCCAGCTACTTGGGGGCTAAGACGGGAGGACTGCTGGAGCCCAGGAGTTTGAAGCTGTAATGTACTTTGATGGTGCCTGTGAATCACCACTGTACTCCAGCCTAGGCAGCTTAAAAAAAAAAAAAAAAAGAATAAGAAAAACTCAGAAGAAAAAAATTGTCAAACATATTTGTAATACATATCACTTGCGAAAGGTTAGTATTCAGAAAATAGAAATAAGTTGTTTAAATAAAAGACAACCCAACAGAAAAGAAACAGTCAAAAGACACGCATAAGAATTTCACCGAAAAAATAAGATGCGGCAATAAACAAATGCTCAACTTTCAACATAAGTGAGGAACTGTAAACTTAAACCATGAGATGCCGTTTCTACTCAATTAAAAACTTGGAATAATATCAACTGTGAATGATACTGTAGAGCAGTAGCAACTCTCATACTCCGTTGTTGATATGATGAATTTCATTGATTGATTTTTGAATGTTAAGCCAAGTTTGCATTCCTGAGATAAACTATACTTGATTGTGATGTATTGTCCCTTTTATATATTGCTGGATTTGATTTGCTTATATTTTGTTAAGGATTTTTGCATCTCTGTTCATGAAGTATTCATCTTAAATGCTTGTGAGAATTTACCAGATGAAGCCATCTGGGCCTATTTATGTTTTGTGGAAAGTTGTAAACTATAAGTTCAATTTCTTTAATAGAAGCAGAGCTTTTCCAGTCATCTATTTTTTCTTGAGTTAACTTTGATATTTTGTATCTTTCAAGAAATTTGTCTGTTTCATCTAAGTTCTTGACTTTATTATTATAAAATTATTCATATTACCTTGTTATTTTAGTATCTATAGAATCTGTGGTGCTGTGTTGTCACCTCTCTTATTCTCAATATTGGTAATTTGTGGCTTTTTTTTTCCATTACACTTTGGCTAGAGGTTTGTTAACATTATTGTTCTTCTTAAAGAATCAGGGGTTTTTTGGGTAGATTTTTTCTATTATTTTTCTGTTTTCTATTTCATGAATTTTTGTTCTTTATTATTTCCTTATTTCTTCTTGCTTTGTGTTTAATTTCCTCCTCTTTTTCTAGTTTCTCTTTTCTTTCTTTCTTTCTTTTTTTTTGGGGGGACCAGGCCTTGCTGTGTTGTCATTCAGGCTGGAGTGTAGTGGCGCAATCATAGCTCACCATAGCCTCAAACTCTTGGGCTCACGCAGTCTTCCCTTCCTCAGCCTCCTGAGTAGCTAGTACTACAGGTGCATGCCACCATGCCTGGCTAATTTTAAAATCTGTGGTAGAGATAGGGTCTCTGTATGTTGCCCAGGCTGTCTAGTTTCTCAAATTAGAATCTTAGGTAATTGAGTTAAGTCCTTCTTCTCTTCTAATAAATCGTGTAATGTTATAACCATTTTGACAAACAGTGCGACATAGTTATAATGCAAAATTTCTGTTTATCTATTGACCCAGCAGTTCTTCTCCTAGGTATATACTCTAGGAAAATTTTTTTATATCTTTGCCAGGAGACATGTTCAAGCATGTTTATAGTAGGATTTTTCATAATGGCAAACATCCAAATGTTCATTGACAGGAACATATAAATACTTCTGTTAAATTACGCTGTGGAATACAGTATTGAACATGAATGAACAATAGCTGCATATATCAATGCAGATCAATCTCAGAAATGTTGAATAAAAAGAGCAAGGTGCAAAAGAATACTTACACTGTGATGTCATTTAAGATAAAATTTGAAAAATCAGTTGGACGCAGTGGCTTACTCTTGTATTCTCAGCATTTTGGGAGGCTGAGGCAGGTGGATTGCTTGAGTCCAGGAGTTCAAGACCAGCCTGGGTACCATGGCGAAGCTCCATCTCTACAAAATATACAAAAAATTAGCCAACCATGCTGATGTGGGCCTGTTTTCCCAGCTACTCAGGAGGCTGAGGTGGGAGGATTGCTTGAGCCCAGGAAGTTGAGGCTGCAGTGAATTGAGATCGCTGCACTGCACTCCAGCCTGGGCAACAGAGTGAGACCCTGTTTCAAATAATAATAATAAAAATAAAATAAAAAAGAAAAATCACTATACTTACTGATATATCTGTTTTGCTATATATATATAGTAATAGAATGATAAACATATCCTTGTGGGGGAGGCAGAGTTAGTAAAAAAATAGCTAAATTTCTATATTACATGCTGCAAGATGTTTCAACTACTTTATAAATGAATACTTATTTGATTCTCATAATCAAGTACTTCTGTGATGCAGGCACAATTTTTATTCTCATTTCTAAATAAAGAAGCAGAGAAATCTTAACTTCCTAAAGTTATACCACTAATAAGTGGTAGACCTTATAATCAAATCCAAGCAACTGTGGCTCGAGTCTGATTCTGAATGACTAAGCCATAGTGCTTGCCATGATGGAAGGGGCAGGAAGTTTTTCAAGCCGGCAGTTGGGTACATAGACTTTTTTTTTTTATTGTTTCATTCGTATTTATATGCTTATATTTATGTTTATATTTAACTTAATTAAAATTTTAAAAGAGAAATTAAAAAAGTTAAGCCACTTGAGAAGGAATGTAAGAACATAACCTCCCTAACTATATTTACATTCTAAATGAACACTATTAATGTTCCCTTTTTTTTTTTAATCACACTGCCCTGCCCCTCCCTTCTTTTTTTTTTTTTTTTTTTTTTTTCTTTTGAGACAGGGGCACCACCATACCCAGCTAATTTTTGTGTTTTGTAGAAACAAGGTCTTGCTAGGTTGCCTAGGCTGGTCTCCAACTCCGGGACCCAAGCGATCTGCCTGCCTTGGCCTCCCAAAGTGCCAGGTTTGCAGGCATGAACCACCGTGCCCAGCCTCAACACTATTAATTTTCTATAACGTATTTCCTAGATAATACTAATAAAGCATGAAATATTAAAACTTGGATAGGTGAGGTGTTATTAATCTTATATATCTTGACCTGGGTGGTAGTTACAATGGTGTGTTCATCTATTGGTGATTCATCAAGCTGTACACTTTTGATTTATTCAATTCTTTTTAGGTATTTCAACTTAAATAATTTTTTTTTTTTTTTTTGAGACAGGGTCTTGCTTTGTTGCACAGGCTAGAACTCAGCGGCACTATCTCTGCTCACTGCAGCCTTGATTTCTTGGGCTGCAGCGATCTTCCTACCTAGGTCTTCCTCATGGCTGGGACTGTAGGTGCGCACCACTATTCTTGGCTAATTTCTATTATTATTATTTTTTTTTAGAGACAGGGTCTTGCTATGTTGCCCAGGCTGGTCTTGAACTCCTGAGCTCAAGTGATCTACCTACCTAGGACTCCCAAAGTACTGGGATTACAGGTGTGAGCCACCTTGCCCAGTAAAATTCTTTAGAGATAGAATAAGATATATACATACACATATATATACCTATGTACATGCATATATACACACACATGTATATACACATATATAAAAAAGAATAAGGTATAAAAAAAATTAGAAAAAATAAATTAGCCAGGCATGGTGGTACGTGCCTGTAGCCCCAGCTGCTTGAGCCTAGGAGTTTGAGACTGTAGCGAGCTATGATTGCACCACTGCATTCCAGCCTGGGCAACAGAGTGAGACCCCATATCAAAAAAAAAAAAAGGACTAAAAAATATTAGATAAGATTTTCTTAAATTCCAAAGGTTTCTTATTGCAGTTATATTATGTATGTATTTGTTGGGATGATTAAAGGGGTATAAAATAGGTTATAAAATGAATGGCTGGCTTCTTGAGATGTTACTTCATTGAAAAGGCTATAAAAAGAATAAGGAAGCTGTTTATATACTGATATGGGAGATTTTCTAAGATATAAATTATTAGGTTAATAAAAGAACAAACAGGAGACATCACCATGTGTATAATAATCTACCTTTCTTGTAAAGGAGAGAAAAATAAGAATCTGTGTTTGTTATTTGTTTATGCCTAAAGAAACTCTGAAGGAGGCATAAGAAATTAGTAGCTGCGGTTACCTAGGAGTGTAGTGGGGGTGGAGACCGTGTTGATAAGAAATAGGGATGGCAGGAAGTCTTTTCACTGTATTTACCATTGTAGTTCTTTTTAAACCATGTAACTGTACAACCTATTCTAAGTAAATAAATATTGACTGATTTATTTTTTTATTTTTTTATTTTTTTGAGATGGAGTTTCACTCCGTCGTCCAGGCTGGAGTGCAGTGGCGCAATTTCAGCTCACTGCAACCTCCGCCTCCCAGGTTCAAGCAATTCTCCTTCCTCAGCCTCCCAAGTAGCTGGGATTATAGGCATGCACCACAACACCCGGCTAATTTTTGTGTTTTTACTAGAGGTGGGGTTTCACCATATTGACCAGTCTGGTCTCGAATTCCTGACCTCAAGTGACTGCCCACATCAGCCTTCCAAAGTGTTGGGATTACAGGTGTGAGCTTTGATTTTTAAAAGAAAGCATGTTTAGCATATATGTTAGGTAAATTCAGATTTATGCTGTTTTATTTTGGGACTTACATTTGATTATTTGTTGGATATAGAATATTTCCATTTTTTTGAGATTTGGTCATATAATCTCTTGAAATAGAGAAATTTGGGGGATACTGTATCATTATAAGGGCTTATGTTCAAAGAGGATTTTTTCAGTTAAATTCCCCAAATCTTTCCAGCATCTCCCCTTTTCCAGGACCATTTTAATTATTTTTAAAATTACTTTTTGCTCTTTTGGATGTTGTGCATTTTTAGGCAGAAGTTTCCTTTTAATGAGATGTTAATAATGACCTTATATTTAAACAGTTTTAGAATTAAAAAGGTGTTTTGTTACTGTGACTGAGCTTTCTGATTTCATTTAGTTAAAAGGTAGGAAAAGCCAATGTTTAGGTGGCCAAACTTTCCTTTTCTTCTTCTTGATTGAGACAGGGTCTTACTCTGTCACCTAGGCTGGAGTGCAGTGGCATGATCTGGGCTCACTACAACTTCTGCCTCCTGGGCTCAAGTGATCCTCACAACTCATCCTCCCAAGTATCTGGGACTACAGGTGTGCACCACCATGCCTGGCTAATTTTTTGTGGTTTTTTGTAAAGATGGGTTTCACTGTATTGTCCAGGCTGGTCTCAAATTCCTGGGCTCAAGCAGTCTGTCCACCTTGGCCTTCCAAAGTGCTGGGATTATAGGCATGAGCCACAATGCCCAGTCCTGAATGGATTTTTGTCATTATCTTAGGAGTGGGTTAGTATTGTGTGAGTGGGCTTGTTATAAAAGTGAGCTTGGCCCCCTCTTGGTCTCTCCCTGTCTCATGCTCTCCTATCTTTCCACGTTCTGCCGGGGGTACTGCAACAAGAAGGCCCTCACTAGATGATGGCACCTTGATACAGAACTTCTTAGCTCCCAGAACCTGTGAGAAATAAATTTCTTTTCTTTATGAATTACCCAAATCTGTGATATTCTGGTATAGCAGCACAAAATGGACTGAGACAGAAAACTGCTACCAAGAAGCAGGGGTGTTGCTGTAACAAACACGTGAAAATGTTGAAGCAGCTTTGGAACTGGGTAATGGGTAGAGAAGAATTTGGAGGAACAGGCTAGAAAAAGCCAAAATAAGGGTGATTCTGGTGACAGCTCCGAAGAAGGAGAGACATGTATCAAAAAATCTGAAAACCTTAGAGATTACTTAAGTGTTCGTGATCAAAATATTGGTAGAAATAAGGATAGTAAAGGCCATTCTGATGAGCTCTCAGATGGAAGAGAGAAATATCTTAGTGGAAACAGGAGTAAAGGTCATCTTTGTTATGAAGTGGGAGAGAACATGAGTGAATTGTGTCCTTGCCCTAAGTCTTTATGGAAGGCAGAATTTAAGAGTGATGAGCTAGGATATCTGGTGGAAGAAATTTTTAAACAAAATATTGAAGGAGCTACATGGCTGTTTGTAACTGCATACAGTAAGATGCAAGAGGAGAAAAATGACTTAAGGGTAGATTTATAATTAAAAGATAAACAGAAAGGAAAGATTTGGAAAATTTGCAGTCTGGCTATGTAAAGAGGGAAAAGACATGAGAGCAAGCCAAGGGTGTGGCCAAGTAACTGTTTGCTATAGGAGATTAGTATGGATAGGAGGGAGCCAAGTAATTATGATCAAGAAAATGGGAGAATGACTCTGAAGCCATTTCAGAGATCTTCAGGGCTATCCCTGTCATCACAGGCCCAGACCTCTAGGAAGACAGAACAATTTCGAGTCAGGGCCAGGGCACCCTTTGGCACCTTTCATGGGCTTGATGCCTAGGGCTTCCCCGTCTCTGTTCCCTGCATTCTGTTGCAACACTGCCCCAGCTGTGGCTCAGGTGGGCCCAGGTGTTGCTGAATCTGCTGCTCTGAAAGGTACAAGCGAGAAACTTTGGTGGTGTACACTTGGTAATAATTCTGTCACCAAATTCAAGAACTGTGGGGCCATGGCAGCCTCCACCTATATTTCAAAGGATGTCATGAATGGGCTGGGGGCCCAGACAGAGATGTGTAGGAGAGGCAGAGCCGCTACTGCAAGTTCCCACAAGAACAGTGCCTAGTGAAGCTGTGGGAATGAAGCAGCCCCCAAGACCACAAAACTATAGGGCCACCAGCATATAACTGCATCCTGGGAAAAGCTGCAGGCACAAGACTCCAACCTGTGAGAGCTGATGGGTGGACTGAGTCCAGGAAAGCTATAGAAGTAGGGCTGCCTGAGGCCTTTGTGAGCCCAACCCGTTCGTCAGTGGGCCCAGGCTCTGTCCTAGTGTGTCCAGGATTTTGTTCATGGCATCAAAGGATATTCTTCTCCAGCTTTAAGACTTACTGTTGTTTTTCTTGGGACCAGTTACCCCTCTTTTCTTACCTATTTCTCCCTATTGGAATGAGAGTGTCTGTCCTATGCCTGAGTCTTGTGTTTTGGAAAGTTGATAACTTGTTTTAACAGGCTCACACTTGGAAGGAATTTACTTCAGGATGAATCATGCCTTGAGTCTCACCTGTGTCTGATTTAAATGAGACTTTAGACTTTTGAGTTGATATTGGAATGAGTTAAGACTTTAAGATTCTTGGGATGGAATCTTCACATTTTGCATTGTGAGAAGGACATGAATTTTGGGGTGCTAGGATGGAATGTTAAGGTTTGCATGTGTCTGCCATAGTTCATGTGTTGGAAACTTAATCCCCAATGCAACAACTGTGGGGCCTAATAAGAGGTGACTATTAGGTCATGGATTAATGTTATTATCTTGGGAGTGGGCTTGTTATAGAAGTGAGTTCTGTTCTGTCTTGCTGTCCCCTTCTCTTGTGCTCTCTTACCCTTCTGCCTTCTGCCATGGTATGTGGTATAATGCAGCAAGAAGACTCTCACCGGATGCTGGCAACTTGATGTTGAACTTCTCAGCTTTCAGAACTGTGAGAAATATATATATATATTTTTAGTGAAGTATTCAATCCGTGGTAATCTGTTTATAGCAATACAAAACAAACAGGTATTTCAGCTATAGAATAAAATGTTTGCAAGATTTAGCAAACATAAACATTTACTTGGTTTTAGAGAATTTGAGGTACATTTCTTAATCTACATAAAATTTAAAACTCAAATATGTTGTAATAGGTTAGGGATTACACCAGTCATAATGATGCCATAGTTCCCTTACACCCTGAGAGAATGAGCCATTTTAACAAATAGAATTTTCTGAGCAGTTGAAAATTTGTACCTTTTATGCCCAAATCAGTTTTGGACAGAAAGTTAAACATTTCCTGTCATCTTAAATAGAACAAAGGGCATAACCTTTTCTTAGTGACCTAGTTGCATTTACTAGTATAATTATCCTTTTAAGGGGATTAGAGGTTATAAAGTTTGTGCCTTAGGTCTAAATGACTAAATTATCATGATTTAAAGTTTCTTGATATATGAGTTTTGTAATGTTTTGATTCTTCTGGGTTTTATTTTCTGTGTCTGCTATTCCTATAGAAACTAAATAGCAACATATATGTAAATACAGATCTGTGAGAAAGCATGTGAATTTTACATGACACGAACTGGCCCATCTGCTTCTGCTACCACACTTCCCTTTTTTCCTTCTTGGTTAACAAGTGAATACCACATGAAGTGGTATTATTGAAGTCTTTGGTAAATGTATTCCTGAAACCTTTTAGAAAAATGTTAAGAGATTTTATATAAAGACTAGGTCACAAATGACCATGAAATCTCTTCACCTGTTCTTTATGTTATTTTTGTATAACATTTTCACGTTAACTATGTAGCTACATTTATTGGAAATTATAAGTACCTTTATAGTTATTTCAGCAAACATTTATCAGTCTTCTACTACTAAGTAAAAGAACCCCTTCTACTACTACTTTTCCAGGTGACAGAGATGAAAAAACAGGTGTCTGAATTTTTGAAACCTAAAGTCTATGTGAATAAGACAGAATAAAAAACTATTAAGTATAGTATAATATTTTAATGGCAGTGTATACCTGCTGTTAAATGATATTATAGAGGAGGATCATCTAATTCAGTATATCAATTTGATAATGCTAGCTATACTGTGCTAATAACTCCAAAACCACAGTGCCTTATAACAGCAAAGATTTATTTCTTGCTCATGTTACATGTTTAGGTTGATGGCAGCTCTATCCATAGTTGTTCTCCTTTCAGGGGTTCAGGCTGACGGAGCAGCTCCTATCTGGGACATGTATGTTCTGGTGGTTGAAGGAAAAGAGCTATCCAGAACAGAACCATGGAATTATAGTTAAAAAAGGGGAACATGTTACTCAACACACATTTTATTGGCCAAAGCAAGTCATGTGGCCTTTGCATAATGCAATTGGTTAGGGAAGTATAATTAATACTCATATAGGAGAAGCAGTAGAATAATTGAGTACAATAATACATTCTGCTACACTCAGCTTCATTCCCAACTTCCCAACTGGAAATTATATAGTTTTATTTTTTTTTTTAAGACAGTCTTGCTCTGTTGCCCAGGCTGGAGTGCTGTGGCACGATCTTGGTTCACTACAACCTCCGCCTCCCGCGTTCAAACAATTCTTCTGCCTCAGCCTCCTGAATAGCTGGTATTACAGGTGCCCACCACCTTGCCCAGCTAGTCTTTGTATTTTTTTTTTTTTTTTTGAGACGGAATCTCATTTTGTTGCCCAGGCTGGAGTGCAGTGGTGCGATCTCGGCTCACTGCAAACTCCGCCTCCCGAGTTCACACCATTCTCCTGCCTCAACCTCCTGAGTAGCTGGGACTACAGGTGCCTGCTACCACACCTGGCTAATTTTTTGTGTTTTTTTAGTAGAGACGGGGTTTCACCGTGTTAGCCAGGATGGTCTTGATCTCCTGACCTTGTGATCCGCCCGCCTTGGCCTCTCAAAGTGCTGAGATTACAGGCGTGAGCCACTGCGCCCTGCTGAAAATTACGTAGTTTTGAGAGCCATCAAATAAAAATGCATTATAGCAAAAATAAAGTTGTTTTCCAGTCCCTTATGAACATTCTAATATCCATAAGGTAAATTGCTTGTATCTCCCTTGAAGATGAGAAAACTAAGCTGTAAAGAAATTATAATTTGAAGTAATGTTGTTCTTTTTGTGGGAGATGGATGACTATATCATTGACACACTACTTGGTATCTTTTTTGAATAACTCTGACATCGAGTTATGAGGTTCAATCATAAGTTTTTTTTTTCTTTTCACATCTCTTCAATCTACTTTATGTTACCCATTAATTAATTGCTTTGTCATGGACTGAATCTACACAACATATTTTCTTTTTATTCATTTATTTATTTATTTTTTATTATACTTTAAGTTCTAGGGTACATGTGCACAATGTGCAGGTTTGTTACATATGTAACAAACATATGTAAGTTCTAACTTTAAGTTCTAGGGTACATGTGCCAGTTGGTGTGCTGCACCCATTAACTGGTCATTTACATTAGGTATATCTCCTAATGCTGTCCCTCCCCCTTCCTCCCACCCCACAACAGGCCCTGGTGTGTGATGTTCCCCTTCCTGTGTCCAAGTGTTCTCACTGTTCAATTCCTACCTATGAGCGAGAGCATGCGGTGTTTGGTTTTCTGTTCTTGCGATATTTTGCTGAGAATGATGGTTTCCAGCTGCATCCACGTCCCTACAAAGGACATGAACTCATCCTTTTTTATGGCTGCATAGTATTCCATGATGTATATGTGCCACATTTTCTTAATCCAGTCTGTCATTGATGGACATTTTGGGTTGGTTCCAAGTCTTTGCTATTGTGAATAGTGCCACAATAAACATACATGTACATGTGTCTTTATAGCAGCATGATATATAATCCTTTGGGTATATACCCAGTAATGGGATGGCTGGGTCAAATGGTATTTCTAGTTCTAGATCCTTGAGGAATACCCACACTGTCTTCCACAATGGTTGAACTAGTTTACAGTCACACCAACAGTGTAAAAGTGTTCCTATTTCTCCACATCCTCTCCAGCACTTGTTGTTTCCTGTCTTTTTAATGATTGCCATTCTAACTGGTGTGAGATGGTATCTCATTGTGGTTTTGATTTGCATTTCTCTGGTGGCAAGTGATTAGCATTTTTTCATGTGTCTGTTGGCTGCATAAATGTCTTCTTTTGAGAAGTTTCTGATCATATCCTTCGCCCACTTTTTGATGAGGTTGTTTGTTTTTTCTTGTAAATTTGTTTGAGTTCTTTGTAGGTTCTGGATATTAGCCGTTTGTCAGATGAGTAGATTGCAAAAATTTTCTCCCATTCTGTAGGTTG